>NC_133662.1:113853852-114153852 GCF_037893015.1 Macrotis lagotis
AATCATGTGTAATAGTAGCCGGGGTTGTCTCTCCAAATGTTGTCTTTGGTTTCCGATGACATTCAGGCTTTCCACTCCTTTGCCCTCCCATGCCTGTTCTATAGTTCAGACTTTTTTTTTTTTTTGATGAAATGATAAGCAGTGTTGTGTACGTTTTGGGGGATGCAGCAATCTTTATTTTCTGTCATCCAACTTTTGCATGATGAGATGTAGCTACATGAAAAAGGAAAACTTTGACTTTCGGGGGGGGGTTAGGTTTTGTTGTTTTTTTTTTTTTGTTTTTTTTTTCTAGGCAATGGCATTAAGTGGCTTGCCCAAGGCTGTCATACAGCTAGGCAATTAAGTGTCTGAGTGCCCTACCCACTGTGTCCACTAGGCACCCCCTGATTTTCTTTATGGTTGATTTCTATTTATCTGAAATTTTTACTTTAAAGTTTATCTAAAATCCATTCATTTAATAATAACAAATTGCTCTTAAAGCTTTGTGCAAGGAAACTCTTCCTTCAAATAAGTTTAAATTCTAATGACATAACTCACAGAGAAAGGAATGCATCTCAGTTATTAGTAAGTCTGCCTTTTCTGGACCAGATTTGATCGGTTTACAATAGATTAAGCCCTGTCACATAAGGACTTCATAGTTTTAAAGATGGAAGGGACTTAAGAACCCTCTGCTCCAATCCTCTTTTTTTTTACAGATGAGAGAACCAAGGCTAAGAGAAGATTAGTAACCTGCCCCAGGTCACCAAGTAAGTAAGTGGTAGAGGTCATCTGACTCTCAAGTCACAGAACTACATTGTCTCTAATATATGGATCAGTCTGTTAAAAAAGATAAATCAGAACATAATAGTGTCCCCATAGAAAACTGTTTCATTCAACCCCCCCTTTTTTTAGGTTTTTTTTTAACAAGGCAAATGGGGTTAAGTGACTTGCCCAAGGCCACACAGCTAGGGAATTATTAAGTGTCTGAGGCTGAATTTGAACTCAGGTATTCCTGACTCCAGGGCTGGTGCTCTATCCACTTCACCACCTAGCCACCCCCATTTGACCCCTTTAAAAATACATACAAGAATAAAAGTGAATTCTGATCCACTGTCTTAGGAAAGACATTTAAATTTGTCCAAAGGATAAGATAGAAAAGCAGGGATCATTTTGAAAATACTTTGAAAATACTTCAAGAATCCAAATTTCTCAGCTAGCTATTGCTATTTCTCCCTATCTCTGGGCTCTATATTTCCATTTGTTCCATTTGTTCTACAATGAAGATAAAGAAACTTCTTTTATCTGATAGGCAACCAGAAGGTCTCATAGGGACATAACTTTAGGGCTGACCTTAGAGGTAATCTGATCAAACCGCTACATTTTACAGGTGAGGAAACTAAGGCTCAGAGATTTTAAGTCCTTTGTCAAAGGTTATCTATATAATAAGTGGTAAAGTCAAAATTTTAGTTCTTGACTTTGAAGTCAGCATTTTGTTCTGTATCATACTGAATGTGTAATTCAAAGTACATATTGACAAACTGCCATGAAGAGGGCTTTGTCTTATTTCCTTTAGTACCTTAAAATTTTTATTTACTGCCTCCCTTAAAAAATATTTGAATTTCTCATGAGGATTTTAAACCCAGATGAGTGGAACAACTACTGCAAGAGTCCTGGATTATTTTATTAGTGGAAATGTCATAAAAGATAACACATTACCATAAGTTTATTGCTGTTTCTTATGAACAGTGAGACCTTTCCACTGACTTGCAGCTGATACCTCCTATGTATGTGTCTGAGCTAGGAAGAATGTTGAATTCTTTGAGAGCCGGGACTGTCTTTTCTATTTGTTCTCAGCTCAGTCCTTAGCATAATTCTTTAAATACCGTTCTGACCAAGTCACTGTCCCATTCAATAAAGTCGGTTGACTCATTATCTCCAGGATCAAATTTAAAATTCTGTTTAATTTTGAAAGCCCTTCATAACCTTTCTTTCCTACCTTTCCAGTTCCTACTTTACTCCTGAGTGCTCTAACATCCAAAGACATTGGTCTCCTTGCTAATTCTTTCATAAACCTCCCTCTCATCTTTAGATTCACTCATTTTTACTGTCAGGGATTCTCTCCCTTCCTTTTCTCAGTCTTCTTACTTCCTTCAGACCTAAACTAAAATCTCATTTTATGCAAGAAATACTTCCAGAACCTTTAATGTCAGGGTTTTCCCTCTTGAGATCCTCCTCAATTTATCCTTTACATATCTTGTTTTATACATATTGTTGTTGAGTCCTAACTGACCCTTTGTGACCCCATTCTGGGTTTTCTTAGTAAAGATACTGGAGAAGTTTGCCATTTCCTTCTCTAGCTGATCTCTTTTGTTAGGCAAGCAGAAATTAAATGACTTGCCCAGGGTCACATAACTGGGAAGTATCTGAAGATGGATTTGACCTTAGATCTTCCTGACTCCAGACCCAGTGTTCCATACACTGAGCCACCAATTGCTTCTCTTCTGTACATAGTGATTTGCATATTGTCTCCTGAATTAGAATACATCTTCTTGAGAGCAGGGACCATCTTTTGCCTTAAATTGTATCCCCAGCTCTTAGCAGAATGCCAAGCACGGAATAGATAGGTGCTTAATATATGATTGTCAAAACTGTGAATGACAATTCTCTCTCTCTCGCTCTCTCTCTCTCTCTCTCTCTCTCTCTCTCTCGCTCTCTCGCTCTCTCGCTCTCTCGCTCTCTTTCTCTTTCCTTCCCCTTTTCCACAAAATGACTAATGTATAAATATGTTTTATATGATTGCACATGTATAACCTATATCAGATTGCTTAACATTCAGAGAGGGAGTGAGGGAGGAATAGAATTTAAAACTGAAAACTTTAAAAAAGAGAACATTAAAATCTTTTACATGTTTTGGGAGAAAATAAACTATTGTTTAAAAAATAAGTAATTGTTGACCTAACTAATAAATGCTTTTTCATCATTCATTTATGTGATTTGCTGTAGAAAATCTTTCATAAAAGTCTGGCTATCTTCTATTTTCATCTAGTTAAATTTTGAACAAAAATGTTGCTCATTTTCATCACTATAGTATGAAGAAGATAAAGTAGAAATTTGGATGGGTAGCTATTGATGTCCTTTTTTTTAATTTTTTTTAGGTCTTTTGTAAGACAAACGGGGTTAAGTGGCTTGCCCAAGGCCACACAGCTAGGTAATTATTGAGTGTCTGAGACAGGATTTGAACCCAGGTACTCCTGACTCCAGGGCTGGTGCTTTATCCACTACGCCACCTAGCAGCCCCTATTGATGTCCTTTTAATTGCTTTTTTGAGTTAGTAACTTTGACCATTCTTTTGACTTTTTCCTCCTCTCTAATAAAACATGTTAAATGATTCAAAACTCTCAAAATTGTGCAGCCTTCGGCAAAAATCTTGTTAACTTGGACTAGTCCAACTACCTTCCAACTTCATTGTCTTAAGTATCATTTCTACTTCCTAATTTAGCCATTAGAGACTGATTTTAAAAACTGCAAAGTATTATTCATGAATGTAAGGTAATTCTATTAATTAACACCCTAATAAGTCAATGGTTAAAAATTTCTGTATGGAATTGTTTTCTCTCTCTGTCAAAGGTTTTATTAGAATGTCAACTAGCATGTTATAAATGTTCCAAGACAAGGCATCATCATCATCATCATCATCATCATCATCATCATCATCAAATATCTATTTATACGATGTATTATGCTAGGTATGGCATAAAGACTGAGTTAAAAAAATGCTTCCTTTAAGAGCTCATAATTTAAGATCTACCAGTTAAAATGAAATTACTCTGATAATTGAAAAGTCTACATTTGCTTTTTTTTCCCCCTTTTTTAACCACCCTTATTGAGACATAATATACAGAAGGGAATTGGGAATTAGGATATCTTATTGTATTATTTCTTGGGTGAACTCAGGAAAATCCATCTTCTCTTGAACATTTCAGTTTATGTTCCTGGAAGGCAAGGAAGATTGTATTTTGGTCTTTTTTTATCACAAGCCCTAGTACTTAGTAGAAGCTTAAGAACTGAAAAAAGACTTTAAAATTACTTCCATTTTACAGAAACGAAAACTGAATCAATCAATCAACAAGCATATATTAAGCAACTACTGTATACATAGACATACTCATATATTGTTTGTTCTCACCTGCAAAGTTTAATAGTTAAAGCTACTCTCTTTTTTAAATTGATCATATATACCATGTGCCAAATAAGGATATATTTTCCAATTCTTTCACAGAATCACCAAAACTTGAGATCCTTTGAGATTTTCCCCTCCTTAAGAATAATGTGTTTTATGAAGATGTCTAGCAAATAAATGAAGCTGCAGAATTTCAAGCTGTAGTTACTGCAGAATATTGAGTTAAAAGGCAGCTGTGGAAATATCCCAGTAATCCAGTGTGAATAGCAGTTTCTATGGAAAAGAAAAGATCAATTCATCCATTTTACTACCCCATGGAGAAGTAGTGTTGTTTAAAAATTGCTTGAGCTGGTAAAATTTTTAAATGTATTTACAAGATTGAACTCAAGTACCTGAGGTTATGTGTATGGAAAGAGGTTCCATTTGTGTGTGGCTTTATTAAAGTCAGTGCCCCTACTATGTGCAAGGACCACACACACACACACACACACACATCACCAATACCACCACCACCAACAACAACAACAATTGTTCTCAAGGTGAGTACCATCTAATGGGGTGAAAATGTGTATACAAATAACTAGGACATAAGAAGGGTAAGATAAGTTCAAACAGGAGACCTTAGCAAAGTACTATGAGCAATTTAGAAGGGAGATGCACCTTTCATTATGCAAGCAAGGTTTTAGGAAGTTAACCTGAGTTGGGCCTTAAAGACAGGGAAGAATTTCAATTAATAGAGATGGATAGAAGGGGAGTGTGTTCCTCCATGGGAGTCAAGTGAATGAAGATGAGAGAGACAGAGTGATCTGATGGAAATAATATTGGATGTAGTTTCAAAGAAACTGGGTTCTTGGACACTCGCTTGCTGTATGGCTGTAGGGGGAGTCAATTAGCTTCTCTCAGGCTCAGTTTCCTCTTCTATAAAATGAAGATAATAACACATGCACTAGATCATGGAGTTTTTATGAGGAAAGTGCTTTAAACCTATATAAACATAAACTATAATTATTTTTAATCCAGAATAAAAAAAATTCACATGAAGAAAAAAGAATTAAGGCAAAAAGTTGGCACCTTCATAAAAAAATTTCCTAATCAAGACACTGTTCTATAGGAAAAATTGAGAATCTGGGTTTAACTCTATGTAAAAGAACTCTGCCATGAAAATAATTACTTAGGATATATAAATATATGTATATATATTCATGCATATGAATATACACACCCACATACATATATGTATGTGTACACACACACACACACACACACACATATGACTGCTAGATGGGAGAATGGATGGAGTACTGACCCTAAAGTCAGGTGCACTTGAGTTCAAATCCATCACTTACTAGCTGGGTGACTTGGGCAAGTCACTCCACCCTGATTGCCTCCTATCCAAGGCCATTTCCAGTCATCCTGATTCATATCTGGCCATTGGATCCAGATGACTCTGGGAGAGAAAGTAAGACTGGTAACTTAGCACAGCACCCCTTCTCTCAAATTCAATTTATATGCTTGTCATGGTATCACCTCACTAATGTCATTGTCTTCTTTGAAAACAAAGAAGATATATCATCATCATCACTTAAGATATGGATTATATGTACTTTACATAATATAATAGCACTAAAATATAGAACCCTACTTCCTTCTCCCCACAACAATAGTATAATAATGAAATTTAGCTGTCTTTTCTGAGTATTTTTTCCTCAATGTGACAAATGTCTTCAGATAATAACTATACATGTTTATGTTTGTTTTCTTTAAAGTTTGAAAAGCACTTTATATATATATATATATATATATATAGTTCTTATAAGATACTTATTTTACAAATTTATTAAAGTCTATCATTAAAATCATTATAAGTGACTTATTCAAGATTATGTAATTAGTTATCTGTGATAGGATGTAAACCCAAGTCTTCATAACCAGCAGTGCAACACTCTATCTGTTATGCCTTACAGATGTTTAACAAATTGTAAAATATGGATGTCTTATCTATACCTGTAGCATTTGCAAATTGTTCTATCTTCTATAGAGTTCCTCACAAAAAGTAGGCTAGAAAGCTTAACTAACTCTCTATATCAGACAAATCTGATACATTATATAAATATATCTATATATGTATATATATATATATATATATATATATATATATAAAATAAATTATATAGCTTTGGAGTGGAATAGAGGTCATCGAATTCAACTTCCTTATTTTATAGGCAAGGCAACCAAGACTCAGAAAAATTCAATGTCAGGATCACATCATGTCTGAGGCAGAATTAGAAAGAACCCTGTCTTAGTCTTATTCCAGGTCTTCTTTATTCTAACCCCTCTACTCTATTCACAATACCACGCTATGTCCCCTGATTGTTAATTTTGTTTATCTGTCTCATTAGTTTGATGTTTGGCAATGTTTCATATACCCCACAAAACAAGCTAGTAAATCCTGACTAGGTGAACAATTTTGACTTATAGTCAAAGTATTAAAACTGCAATGCTATCTGAAACTTTACATATAGTCACCTATATCCATTAAACAAATCTATCCCTGCAGTCTTTTAAAGAAAAGTCAATGAATCCAGATTCCATACTAAAAACACTCACAGGGTGGTTGGTGGTGTCCACACAGAAGTAAGAGGGGAAAAATGCCTTTCTCTAACCAAGTATTAGTTAAATAATATAGTACAGTGGGGGGAAAATGGCACTTAAGTCAGAGGAATAAAGTTCAAAAGTTATCTTTGATACTACCTATGAGATCTAGTGAGCCAGTAAGCATTTATTAAGAATTTATCCTTTATCTTAAAAACTTACCTTTTACTATCAGGTCAGGTGCCATTTATAGGCTTTAATTTCCTTTGCATCTCTAAATCTATAATTCTGTTACAGCTTTAGAATAGTTCTGATTTCAGGCAAGACTTTTTGTACTTTACTTCCCTAATGCGTGATAGGAAGGCAGAATTTTATGGCAGACAAAGCCATGGGTTTCAGCCAAGCAATAGTTTTCAGGATTCCTGAGACCATAGATTCCAGTGCCAAAGAAACTTTAAGATGAACAAATAAATTAGTGAAACCATGTGTTTATGCAGAAGTAAATTTAAACAAAATAAAAGACAATAAAAGTGTCACTTGAACAAATGGACAACTACAGTATAGAAATAGGTAGGATCTTGTTAAAGATAAACATTTATTTCACTATCTCTTTAAACTTTTTTTCCTCATCCACAACTATGCTAATTTACTCTTTAATAGGCATCAGAGTTCTGCTTATATCTAGTAAATCTTTGAAGACACAGGATTGGTCCAGGATTTTACACTTTTGAAATCTATTAGTAAAGCTTCCTGTCTATTCACCCCATGGTGGGTGTTCTTTTATTTTTTGTGTTCCCATGGCCCCCCTTTTTTTCTGAATCTTTCAACTAGCATGACACAATGGAGGGGAGAGCGAAACTGGTCAAAGAACTCTGAAAATTGGAAAACTGAACTCATGCCAAAAGTATGGTCATCCTGATTTCCCTTCCCTAACCCTACCCCCCTGCTCATTTAGTTGCCTAGGTTGCTGAGGACTAGGAGAGCCAAAGGCAGCCAAGAGATGTGAGGGGTTTCTCCCCCCTTCTCATTGACAACAGAGGCATGCTGAGTTACAGGGTTGCACATTTAAAACAGTTTTTATTCAGTGAGAATGGAGTGAAATGTCTTAAACTACAAATCAAAGTAAATTTATATGTATAGAAGCACTTTGAAAGTAGCACACTTGAAGTGAAGTTTTGTTATTGCTAGGGGTTTTTCTTTTCTTTTTTTTGCAATTTTAGAGGGGGATAAGTCACACACTAAATTAAAATATCACTTGTGTACAGTAGCATCTATGTACATTTATTTCTTACCTTGTAATGCTCCCTAGTATGTATTTGGATTGTGAAGGCGAAAAGAGGAGAAAGAAAGACTTCTTTCCCTCTTGATCAGAACAATAGGATTTAGGTTTAGGATTTAACTGGAAACCTTTCAAAGCTGATCTAAGAGTGGGATACTGTCCCTAATACAAAGAGAAACAGATTCCAAAGGGTCTCCAAACAAAGCACTAGTCTGGGGGTGGTCGGATTTGCATATTAGCAAGGGTAGAAATTTCCAAAATTGAATTTTCCCCTTCTCTAGGGAAGGAGGTGGTCCAGAGTGACTATTTTCATCTGCCTCATCCTAAATACCCTTCTATTTACACTCTTCAATACAGTAGCATTTCCCACTCTTCCTTGGGAATGGAGGGTGGGTGTATAAGATTAATAGATTCTGTTGGGTGAGAAAAAGTGAGCTCAGACAGGGTTATATTTGTCAATAAAATCTTAGGTGACTCAGAACCAAGGGACTTCTGAAACAATCAAAATTTTAACATATAAAGATTTTATTTCTTTTGATTATAATATTTCCTAACAAAAATAGAAGAAAGGGTTAAAAAAAAGATGGAAAAGAGTAGGAAACATTGCTTTTATCTCTTAGGCCAAGTCACAGAATGTCAGACCTAACTCCAACCTAAGCTTTTGGTTCTACTGTCAACGACAGTTGGGTAGGAAGGTGGAAAACACTGTCATTCAAAGCACATCATTTAAAAACAGATTCATTTATAATTCATCCTTTTTATTGTATTTTATTTTTCCAATTATATGTAAAGATAATTTTTAGCATTCATTTTTATGTTTTTTCCAATCTGTTAATTCTCTTATTGCTCCCATAACTGAACTTTCATATCCTACTTTCCTCAATTCTGGATTTTTCTATTATAGAGGATTCCAAAATATTAAGTTCTTTCTTTTTCAAATCACTTTTATTCCTCTCCCTTGCCCATTCCTACATGATGATACTTACTTTCCAGTTTAAAGACGTAAGCACTGAGTTAAGGGGAAACTCTTTGAAAGTGGCACATTGAAATTTTTAGAAAAGTTTCTGGGTTTTTTCCTGAACAATATTTATTGGAAGAAGAGAGTTCTATTGAAGAAAGGTACAAAATTATCACTTGCTCTGAGAAAGTTATCACATTAAAGCCCAAAGTCAATAAGGAAGGAATGAGATAGAAAAAGAAAAGAAATGCAATAACATTAGCTATCTATGTGTGTCAGTGACACTGAATCAAGATTTACTGTACCCATCAATTGGGGAGTGGCTGAACAAGTTGTGGTATGTGACTATAATGGAATACTGTTGTGCAGGAAGAAATGGTTAACTGACAGATTTCAGAAAAATCTGCAAAGACTTGTATGAACCGATGCAAGGTGAAATGAGCAGAACCAAGAAAAAATTGTACATACAGTAACAGCAACATTGTATAATGATCAATTATAAATGACTTAGCTTAAAATAACAAGAGAGATGTAGAAATAGAGAGGTGGGAGATGGAGAGAGGACAGAGACAGAGAGAGATAGAGACATACAGAGAGAAAAATGAAGGGGGGGAGAGAGAGAAAGAGGAAACTGGAGTCTGAAGTTGTCAAACTAGAAGTAATTTTAAAAAATTTGTATATAATTTTTCCAATTACATGTAAAAATAATTTTGACATTCATTTTTTAAAAATATGAGTTTCAAAATCTTTCCTCCCTCCTTGAGAAGGCAAACAATTTTATATAGATTACATATGTACAGTCAGGCAAAACATTTCCATTTTAGGGAAAGCATTATTATTGATGATGACTACCTTGATTGAAGACAACTTGTAGAAATGAAGAGTCTAGGCTATTTGCCTTGGAAAGTATTCCATTGAAGCATAGATTTAGCATGGAAAGATATCATCTAATTCAATTGTTATTTTACAGAAAAAGAAACTGATGTCTAGAGAGATTAGGTAACATGAAGAGAAAATCCTATCTCCAGATCTATTATTTCCACTACACCACATAAAAAAATTGGCTTGTAAATATGCTTATACCATAAAGGATCATTTATTAAGAAAATAGTTCCTAATTTAGCTATTGTTTAATTATGATTTTTGATGAATCAGTTATCCTGTACAGTAGACATTCAGCAAGTGCTTGTTAAATGAATCCAGTATGCTTTTAATAAGATACCCCAGTAATGCTGTCTTATTTAGAAAGTGATCAGAGTTAGTTCTTGAAAGGCATTCAAAAGTTATCAGCACAGACATGACCAATTAGAAAAAAATCAGAAGTACTTCTGTTATTCTGCCAGAATTGAATTACTGCTGATATTTCATGACACAGCACATCATTGCAACATTTGGCATTTGAAGATCACCTGTGGAGCTCTGCATTTAGCCAGCCCTTATTTAAAAGAAGCAAATTGTAAATAGTTTCTGCTATAGATCAATGAACTTTAAGTTCAAATTATTCATTATTAAAACATATCCACTCATGGTCTGAGCTACAGAAGGGGAAAACTATTGATCAATTGGAAAATAGTCAGAGATACGATATAAAAGCAGTTGTGTATATCCGTTGAAGGAACAATTAAAATAACATGATGTGCACAGTATAGAAGAATGGTGGGGAAATAGAGGTATACCATATCAAAATAACTGAGGTATTAAAAAATAAAGAGAAGAATAACTTGATACGGTCAGAGAAATTAAGACAAGTCAAACAAGTGGAAAAATTATAGCATATTAGATCATAAAAATTTTAGTTGGTTTATACCCATGATTGAACAGCATTTAAAATAAATAAACAGGAACCTGTTTGAGTAAGATGATTCACAGAGATGGAACACTATTGTTCTATTAGAAACTAGGAGGAATAGGAATTCAAAGAAGCCTGGAACGATTTGCATGAACTGATGCTGAGTGAGATGAGCAGACCAGAAGAACATTGTACACCCTAACAGCAACATTGGGGTGCTGGTCAACCTTAATGGACTTGCTAATTCCAACAGTGTAACAATCAGGCACAATTTTGGGGTATCTGCAATGGAGAATACCCTCTGTATCCAGAGAAAGAATTGTGGAGTTTGAACAAAGACCATAGAGTATTACCTTTAATTTTTTTAAAAAAAAAACTGTTATCTTATTATGTAATTTTGCTATCTCTTATACTTTATGTTTCTTCCTTAAGGATATGATTTCTCTCTCATCACATTCAACTAGGTCAATGCATACCATAGAAACAATATAAAGACTAACAGACTGCCTTCTGTGGGGGTGGGGTGGGGGGAGGGAAGCAAGATTAGGGGAAAAATTGTAAAATTCAAAATAAAACCTTTCTAAAAAAAGGAAAAAATAAAATGGGACTGATCCTTATTTATTTTAGTTTATAATAATAATAGTTGGCATTTGTAGAACATATTTAAGCTTGCAAAAAACTTTAAATATATTATCACTTTATGTATATTTTATCTTTTGAGTTTCATAACAACCCCTTGTGAAGAATCTTTAGTATTGTTATTCCCATTTTTACAGTTGGGGAAACTCACTCCAAGAAATTAAGTGATTTGTTCATGGTCACATAGCTAGTATCAGAGACAGATTGGACTTCAATTCCTCCCATTTCCAAGGCTAGCACTTTATCCAATGTGTTAGACTGAAGCCCTAATTGCCCTCAAGTTAACACAACCATCTATGAGTACATTTTTTAATTGATTTTTCTTTTGTTATCAACATTCATATTCAAGTCTCTCCATTTTGTTCATATTCAGCTTTCATTTAAACTGTTTAAATTGATTACTTTTGTTTTTATAATACATTGTTTTCGGAATATATCCTCTCCCATTTCTCCCACTCTCCCCAATCCTTACCCAGCAAGCCATTCTTTGTAATAAAGATTTTAAAAGAAAGTGGGAGGAGCAATTCAGCAAAAACAACACATCAGCTGTACTTGGCAGTACATGCAATATTTTATATCCAAAGTTCATTGATCTATAACTAGGAAGGATCTCAAAAGCTATCAAATCTACACTCTAATTTTACAGATGAGGAAAATGAGGTCCTTGGAGAATAAGTGACTTGCTCAGTATCACACAGAAAGCAAGCATTATATTCAGAGTCCATATTTGAATGCAAGAATTTTGATGCCAGAGCCAGGGTTTTTACACTTCCCTCCTAGGTAATTCTTCTTTATACTCACTGTGCTAGGTGGCACAGTGGTTGTAGAACACTGATTTTTGAGTAAAGAGGACCTAGGTTCAATTTCAGCCTTAGACACTTGACAGTTTCTAACTATGTGACCTTGGGCAAGTTAATTGACTTGTAACCAAGTTCATCTCCAGCCATCCTGATTCATATCTGGCCCCTGGCAGATGGCTCTGGAATTGAACATGAGTCTGTGAATTTGCACAGCCCTCCTTCATTTAAATTCAATTCACTTGCTTGTCATGGCATCACCTCTGTAATGTCATGGTCTTCTTTGGGAATGAAGGGCAAAGAACATATTCACTTTCTATACTAGTTGTTTTGCTCTTTTGCTGGTGTCCTCCCCACCCCCACTTACCCTCCCCCCCAAGAATGTAAAATCCTTGACATAGGGAACAGTCTTGTTCTCAGAGCTTAGTGCAGTACCTAGTAAATTGTTGCTGTTGTCTAGTCATTCAGTTGTATCTGATTCTTCGTAACTTGAACCATACATAGCATGCCAAAACTGACGAGAGCTGGACTGGTTTACCATTTCCTTCTCCAGTGAATTAAACAGAGAATAAGTGACTTGCCCAGAGTCACACAGCTAGTAAGTATCAGAGATTGGATTTGAATTTAGACCTGAATACAGACCCACAGCCCTCTTTTAAATCCAATTCACAATAGCAAGGCATCACCTCCCTGATGTCTTGGTCTTCAAGAATAAAGGACAAACAACAACAATCTATCCATGGAGACATCTATCTGCCTTTGCCTGTCTAACAGTAGACATTAATAACTGCTCACTCACTCACTCATTTTATCTAGCCACCCATCCATCATTATCCCATGTTACCTTCTCTCTAATGAAGGGAGAAAGCAGATCATTTTCTCAACTCTTTTCTAGGGTCATGTTTGATCATTAAAATTATATGGCATTCTTTCTATCTGCATTGTTGTTATTGTGTATATTGTTCCCATGTGTCTCTGGATTCTTCATACTTGTTTCTTATAGCATGGCACTATTTCATTATATTCATATAACACAATTCACTTAACCATTTCCTACTCAATAACAGAAAGTTTCTGGTTCTTTGCTTGCAACAAAAAGTGTTGCTACAATTGGTGCATATAGGAAATTTCTTTTTTGATACTGACTTCCCTCAGTCATATACCCAGCAGTGAGGTCTGTGGGTCAAAGGATATGAACAGTTTATCAGTTATATTTAAAGTCTTAGTCCTTTTCTGTCTCAATTCAATTCAACAAACTTTTAAAAATGCTTCTATATGTAGAATTTGATCTGTGATTTTTATTTGCTATGCATATTAATAGTAAGTCTCATGTGATGATAGTATCCTTTTTTAAGTGCTGGAAAAATGAATAAAGAAAATCTTCTATGTCATTTTCTACATTGGAGGGAAATTGCACATCTGTTGTTGAAGAGTATTGTATCATAGAACCTTAGAACAACAAAGGACTGAGGGATCATCTAAATTTAACCTCTTCATTTTACAGTCAGCTCAGTGGCATAATTGACAGGGTGATAATCTTGGAGCTAGGAAGATTGGATTTCAAATCCTGTTTCAGACAAACTATGTCCTTAGTTCATTCCATTTCTATCACTTCAGTTTCTACATCTACAAAATGAGAAGAAAAAGAGCATCTGCTACATAGAATTATGAAGACTGAGTGAAATGATAAAATGCATAAAAGATTTTGTAAGCCTTAAAGTTATATATAAGCGATAGCTATTATTATTATTATTATTATTATTATTATTATTATTATTATTCCAGCTGAAGAAATGGAGGCCTGTGGAGGTAAACTGACTAGCTCCAGGTCACAGAACTAGTTATGGCAAAACTAGGTTTCATGATTTCTAAATATCTCTCTGATATTTTATAATTTTGTTTTAAGATTTTTGAATTTTACAACTTTTCCCCTAATCTTTCTTCCCTCCCCTCACCCTCCCCACAGAAAACAGTCTGTTAGTCTTTACATTGTTTCCATGGTATACATTGATCTAAGTTGAATGTGATGAGAGAGAAATCATATCCTTAAGGAAGAAACATAAAGTATAAGAGATAGCAAAATTATATAATAAGATAATGTGTTTTCTTTTAATTAAAGGTCTTTGGTCTATGCTCAAACTCCACAATTCTTTCTCTGGATACAAAGAGTGTTCTCCATCACAGATACTCCAGAATTGTGCCTGATTGTTGCACTGATGGAATGAGCAAGTTCATTAAGGTTGTTTATCACCCCCATGTTGCTGTTAGGGTGTATAATGTTCTTCTGGTTCTGCTCATCTCACTCAGCATCAGTTCATGCAAATCCTTCCAGGCTTCCCTGAATTCCTATCCCTCCTGGTTTCTAATAGAACAATAGTGTTCCATCACATACATATACCACAGTTTGTTCAGCCATTACCCAATTGAAGGACATTCACTTAATTTCCAATTCTTTGCCACCACAAACAGGTTTGCTATAAATATTTTTTACAAGTGATATTTTACCCGTTTTCATAATCTCTTCAGGGTATAGACCCAGTAGTGGTATTATTGGATCAACGGATATGCACATTTTTGTTATTCTTTGTGCACAATTCCAAACTGCTCTCCAGAAAGGTTGGATGAGTTCACAGCTCCACCAACAATGCATTAATGTCCCAGATTTCCCACATACCCTCCCACATTAATCATTGTCCTGTCTGGTCATATTGGCCAGTCTGAGAGGTGTGAGGTGGTACCTCAGAGATGCTTAATTTGCATTTCTCTAATAATTAGTGATTTAGAGCAATTTTTCATATGACTATGGATCGCTTTGATTTCCTCATCTGTAAATTGCCTTTGCATATCCTTTGAGCATTTGTCAATTGGTACATGGCTTGTTTTTTAAAAAAATTGACTCAGTTCTCTGTATATTTTAGAAATGACTCCTTTGTCAGGAATACTAGTTGTAAAAATTGTTTCCCAATTTACTACATTTCTTTTGATCTTGGTTACAGTGGTTTTATCCATGCAAAAGTTTTTTAAATTAATGTGGTCAAAATTGTCTAGTTTATTTTTAATGATGTTCTCTATCTTTTCCTTTGTCATAAACTGCTCCCCCTTCCATAGATCTGACAGGTAATCTATTCCCTGATCTCCTAGTTTGCTTATAATATTGTTTTTTATGTCTAAATCCTGTATCCATTTTTAATCTTATCTTGGTATAGTATATGAGGTGTTGGTCTAATCCGAGTTTCTGCCATACTATTTGTTAGACAATTTGATGTTTTATAAACTATTCTAATTTTTTTATCTTAAATTTTTTTTTGAGAAAGAGCATACATATACCTTTTTCTGTATGAATTCAACTGGAGTTGGGTTAAAGGGAACGATCCAAGGGATTTTGGAATCATCTCTGAAAAAAGCCCAAGCATCAATTACCTTGTCATTTCCTCAGTATCAATAAGCCATTAATTCTCCTCCCAGCATTCTTGTTGAAGCTTGCTTCAGTCTTCTTAGCCAGGCTTTTCCTGTCAGTCAATGGAGGTGTAACCAGTAGTGTCTCTCTGATATGAGGAAATTGTATGCAAGGAGTTGAAGGAAATCTCTTTGTAAACCTTAAAGTGTTATTAAAAGGCATGGGGAAAGGCTTCCTGAACAAATTGGGATTTAAGTTGACTTCCTTCAAATCCCTAGAAAAATTCCACCTTTTACAAGAAGTCCTTTCCTGTCTCTCTTAATACTAGTTCCCTCCCTGTTTTGAAAGTTTCTATTTATGTAGTATATTGTTTATTTGTACAATTGTTTGCTTGTATTTTCTCCCTTCCCCATCTACCATTAGATTATGAATCCAATAAGGGCAGGTACTATATTCTGCTTTTCTCTGTAATCCAAGCATTTAGCAAGGTGTCTAGGAAATACTTATTTACTCTCAGGCTTTTGAAATGTGGGGGCTATTATCATTATTACTTTTCTTCATTTCAGTACATTGCCTTTCCTTTCCTTTCCTGTTATCTTGGGAGAGAATCTTTTTTTTTTTTTTTTTTAGATTTTTGCAAGGCAATGGGGTTAAGTGTCTTGCCCAAAAGCCACACAGCTAGGTAATTAATAAGTGTCTGAGGCTGGATTTGAACTCAGGTACTCCTGACTCCAGGGCCGATGCTCTATCCACTGTACCACTTAGCCACCCCCAAGGGAGAGAGTTTCAAGATGAAAATTCATATACACTTCAGTCTTTCATTAGATCTGATTCTAGAATCAGAGGAACTGCTTTCAAGTCTTACCTCTGTTGTTTCCTGGGCCTCAGTTTTCTATCTGTAAAATAAGTTCTGAACTAGATGGCCTCTGAGGATTCTTCCAGCTCTAGATTTATTATTTTCTGAAATGAGTAAAGCTGCCTTCATAGTCAAAAGTTAGATAGCATTTTAGGTGAAGAAATTATAAAGAAATTATAGTCTTAGTTAAAATATCTATTTTTTTGGTCTGGCTTTACCAATTATTTAACTCTTTTGTGCCTTTGTTTTCTCATATGTAAAATGGTTTTCTAATAACTATTTCTAACCTACTTTACAGGGTCTTTATGATAATAGTGTAGTCAAAAATATTAAAAATATTATATTATGTACTACATAATTTTGCTATTTCTTATATTTATTTTTCCCAAAGGATATGATTTTTCTCTCAACACATTCAATTTTGGTCAATGTATAGCATGGAAACAATGTAAAGATTATCAGACTGTTTTCTGTGGGGGGATGGGGAGGGAAAGGAGGTTTGGGGAAAAATTGTAAAATTCAAAACATTACAAAAATGATAGGAAGAAATTACTATTGTATATAATCAGAAAACAAAATATTTATATTAAAAATACTAAATTAATAGAATTGTTACATTGAGTATTATTGATTCCTTTTTTACTGTCCTAATACTTTTTGTATGCAATTGACACAGCTTCCATATTCAATGACCTAGAATTGTAGAGTCTAATCCAGGCACTCGTAAAAATTCTTGAGAAATTACAAAGTTCTTTGCTTTTTGTAATATTGCCTTAACCTCCGGCCCCTTCTGCAACCTATACTCAGTCTGATAGAGGCTAGTCTTTTGCCTGAGTGAAAATACCAGACCTGCTTTGAAATTTTCAGAATATATTACAAATTTTCCCTCCCCCCCCCATACCTAACATCTAAAGCATACCCCTCCTTAGACTATGACAAAGATTGTTAGCACAATAAGAATAATTCATTGACCATTGTCCAGTATCTGCCATAGGCTTGTCAATGGAGCTTGAACAGGAGATCTGACTTTGACATAATTATTTGTGTACCTGAAAAAATTGCTATGGCCTGTCCAGTGACCTACCCCCAACTTTGGTTATTTTGTGGGCCATAATTCTCTTCAAACTATAGCTCATGAATTCATTGATTTACTTTTTTTTTTAATAGTTAGACAGATGGCACACAGTTCATAAGAGATATTTGATTGGATAACATTGTAAATAAAGTACTAATATGATAATAACCTCTAACATGTATACATTCCTTCACATGCATAAAGCCTTGAGTTTATTCTTCCATATGGTTTGAATTATTGACCCTTCATGAGGCATCCACTCATGGGAAAAACATGTGGCCAGAGCAGCTGTATGAAGGAATACATAAGAGGGAGCATGTATAATCAGGGTGCATGCACATGTAGAGGGGAAATTCATCCCTTCAGTATTGCAAGATTACCAGTGTCTTCTCCTGATAGAATTGTCACTCTTTACTGGACTTATGGCAACTCATCTTAACCTTTTCCTCCAGAATTGATTTTCACTGCTTCCATTAGGCATTGTTCATCTCTCTCTATCAGGTTTTATTCTGTGCTATGCTCCACCATATATTGTTTTCCATTCCAGGACAGTCAACTCCAGTTATTTGTATGATCACTTTATATCCTTAAATAATATCCAATGGGAATGCTATGCTTACAGTTTATTTAGTGGAGATGGGTGGGGGGAAGGAGAGGATATGCTTTGGTTAGTTAACCTCTTTCCATCAGCTCGGTTAGCCTGCCTCTTCAATGCTTTTTCTAGAGTTTTTACCTGGCCATATACCAAAGGTGTTATGATTAGTAAGCCTTTCTCTGCAGCTCTCTTAAGCCAATATTCTCATACAATAGATGTGAAGCTTGCTTTAATCTTCTGAGCAGGTTTCTGTCAGCCAATGCCTTTTATTTAAATTGCTCAGGAAATACAAGAGCCTGTACTATGCTCATAATAGCTGCTCTTTGACTTCATCTTAAAATTCTTCTGTTAATTGTTTCTCTTCTTCAGAATTTATATTCACTCAAGTCTTAGTCTTATAATTCTTTAAGGGCAGTTTTGTCTTTGTATCCCCAGTGCCTAACTCAATAGTATTTATTAGTTATGACTTCAGCAAAACAAATAACTTAACTTTCAGCCTCAGTTTCAACATCTGTTAAATAGGAATGATAATACTTATCTCACAGAGTTTTTGTTAGGTAAAAACAAGATTTTGTATATAGGTATAGATGGACATATATATTTAGTTGTGTCCAATATAGTAATAACACTTTGCAAATCTTACAGCACTGTATAAATGCTGTTATTAAATTGATTGAGTTTTCTCTTTTTTGAACACTGCCAAAGTACAATGATCTCCCTTGTGTCTTTTAGTTCAACTATCACCAAATTTATATTCAGAAATTCATTTTAGGATTTATTATTCCTCTTGGCTAAGGTAAATCTCTCTGGGGATCCATTTCCTCAAAAGAAAAAAAAAGAAAAAAGAAAAACAGAATAAGGAACATTGTACTGTAGCTGATGGCTATTTGAGTTCAGATCTGCCTATGAGGACTATCATTATTCAGACTTGGGAAAACAAGGGTGGTTATAAAACAAAAATTTATTAAAGAAGTTACAACACATAGGAAAGGATAGGTAGAGAGAGAGGGAGAGAAAAAGAGATAAAAGGACAGCCAAGCAGAGGTGACTGGACCACAGGTCAGAGAAGACTGCAACCCTGAGCGGGAGGCCAAGTCAGGTTTTTATGTCTTGCCTCTCATCCAGAGGGCAAAAGATGAATTCTCTTTCTCTTACTGGACTGGGAATTAGGTAAAAGGTGAAGCCTAAGGAAATCAGGATACAAATTTTATATTAAACAATGAATCAATGTTATCTCAAGAATGAGGATTTCCACCCAATTTAAGAAGATTAGCAGCTTTTAAAGATTACAAATTTTGTTTCTGTTACAATCATAATTCTCTATATCTTTTCCATGGTAGTCAAATTGCATCTCAAGAGTAGGTGGTAGTCAATTTACATCTCTGCTCAATTTCTTTCTGTTACATTCACAATTCTCTTCATCTTTCCCCTGCATCATTCATTCCTCAAAATTATTCAGGGCCCAGATTCTTCTGGGCCTTTCAGAGTCCAATTGGAGATGAATGCATTACAGTGAGGACTTCTTTAAGGCAGGGTCCAGAGAATGATCAGCAGGCAAAGCTGGCTGGCATCCTGCAGAGGCTGGTCTTGGAGCTATACAGCTAGAGAAACAAAACTGAAGGGGAAAAAATTGATCAAGCAAAAAAACCAGAGATATAACAGAGGTCCAATAATTAAAAAAAAAAACCCTAGAAAGTCTAGAAGGGGCATACTTTATGATCCTAAGCCAGTATCAAACTACCTTTTATAAGAACATGGGTTCAAATATAGCACAGATTTGTTGATGGATGCCACATAAGTTGTAAACAAAAGCTCAAAATAGTATAAACAAATGTAATGAAAAAACATTTTAAAACTGCATGTGTGTTATGGGATGGCTAGGTGACACAGTGGATAGAGCACCGGCCTTGGAGTCAGGAGTACCTGGGTTCAAATCCGACCTCAGACACTTAGTAATTACCTAGCTGTATGGCATTGGGCAAGCCACTTAACCCCATTGCCTTGAAAAATCTAAAAAAAAAAACTGCACGTGTCCAAAAAGTAATTTGCAACAAAATTTTCTATTTTGCTTTGGTCATTTTTTAGAATGAACAAAAACTCTAGCTGAAGAATAGATCTCTCCTTTAAAGCAGTAGAGATCCAGGGTAAAAATATAATTCAATTGTTGCTCATGTACCTAAGGACAATGCTGTAAATGAAATGCAATAAACAGATTGATATGTAAAAATGCAATAACCCTAATTCTTATTTTTTATGAAACCAAATTTTTGCAATGAACTCATTTAGTTATTAACCATGTTTAGAGTAACTAAACATCTTCTTCTGGCTAGGAGGTTGCCCATCATCTCCATACTTTTCACATAACAATTAGCTAGAGATTGCCATAGTAAAATCTCAAATTATCATCATTATTTTATCTTCCTCATGTTAAATAGGTGTTTTGCCCTCAAAGTAAATAAATGCAGTTTAGTCTCAGTTTACATATATAGCTAGAAATTTCTATACATAAACTTTTAACTACTAACCATCTTCAAAAATACAAATTATTACTTTCAGAATTCTTAAAGCATTAAAACATCTTAAGTAACCTTAAATTTCTAACATGATTCCAATGCAATAAAACAATAGTAAAAACAACCAGGCATTCAACTCAATTAATAACATGAGTTATTATGCATAAATCCACATATTTATCCCAGAAGGGGTCATAATTTGTGATATTTCCCTTACCACCCCTCCAAAACATGTTAATTCCAGGCTTTAACATTACAGTGTTCAAATAGGTTACATGTTCACAAGAGAACAAAACACTGTAAATATGATTTTTTTGAAGTTACAAAAGAATAATACATAACTGATAAATACATCCTATTCATCAATAAGTTACCTTAGAGGGACTACACAATTGCTATGCTGAGTCAAAGCTGCCTGCAGTTACCATGAGAAAGTCTATATTCTTGACTTCTTTAAAATTAAACATATATTATTAATTTACATTGGACATAAGGTTCTTATTTAGACATCTCATTCCCCTATAAATGCTAGGCAATGTTAATATATTTTCCTATTTTCAAAAACAGATGTTAAGAAGATTTTACTTTTAGTCATATATATGCATATATACTCTTCTATAAACATGTGATAAGAGACAAAAGACCTTATGAGATTGTTGACAATTATCAATATTGATTTAACATCAAAACAAATCAGATTATGAAATTTAGTACAATATTATCTTTCCCAAATGAAATCAGTAAATATATTATATATGATTCAATAATCCCAAATTTCTTAACATACAATTTATCCCAGTTATATTTTCCTTCTTAATAATACATACAAATTCTCAATACTTGTTACAAAACTATCAAAGGTGACTAAATTATTCTCATTTACCTCTCAGTTTCTAGTTTTCAAACACAAGGTGGTGACTTGTTCCTACCAAAGGCCTTCCTACCCTCTTTTCAAAGCCTTTTGAGGGCAGGAAGTCTACTCACAAATTTGCAACTTATAGGCTCAGATCCCAACTTCATTAATTACTTAATTTTAGACCTTTTTAAGTATTTAAATTCAAAACCCAAACTAAAATGAGTAGCATTTAACTATAATTATTTCATATCTGAATTACACATATGCACACAGGCACAGAAGCACACAGAAACAACTCTTTTGTATAAAGGTTTCAAATTTACCAAAGTGAGACTGATACCCTGGCCAGTACTAAATCTCAGAATATAGAAACATTCCCACTTCTCCAGGCCAATAGATAGCTATGAAAATATCCCATTAAACACATACACACACACACACACACACACACACACACATATATCACATATATTTATATATATTTTTAATGTACCAATTAAGACCAGTCAAAAAATAATTTTTAGAATCAATCAGAATTTCATGAGGAGTCTTTTATATATATATATATATTCATTAAGATTTTGAAATATCCAATCAATAGTTAAAAATAGAATGCATTCTTAAATAACTTTATAAAGTTATTTTATAAAGTCCAGTTACTTTAATATAGAAATATTGGTTCTTAGCACAGGCTTAATTAAAAGATGAAATCTGAATTTCCTAGTGCCAGAAAAAGTTATTTTCCCTCTCCTCTTTTTTTTTTCTTAACCAATTGACCACAAGGCTTCTCTATCAATCTACTGATTTCCCTTCTCCCTCCCAAGGGTGAGGCTTTCTCAGACCAGCTAATGTCATTAGGAAATAGGGCTTGGAATTGAAAACATGCTTATTGTCCAACACCCCCCCTCCCCAAACCAGGAAGAAGGCATGGAGGTCCCCTGTTTTCTAAAACTTGGTTTCTTTTGGGGTTTTAATCCTCCCTGCAGTGAAGCATGAATTCCTTCTGAGACAGCTTTGAATTTCGAAATTCTAAAAGAGGAATATTTCCTTCTCCCTCTCCCTTCCCCCTTCAGATGGTAGGGGTAACAGAGAATGAGAGAGCATTTCAAAGAGAAAAACCACCCAAAGATAATTTTCAGGAACTCAGGTGTTTTACTAATCAAATCTAATTCCTTCCAAGGAGCAAGCACAGCAAGTTTTACCCCATATTTTAATTCTCCCTCAATTTATAGGTAGGCAAACACATCAATTGAACTTACACCAAACGTCCTTCCTTAACAACCCTCACTCCACAGTGGGGTATAAATCAAACACACATAAATTTATTAAAGACGTTACAACACATAGGAAAGGATAGAGAGAGAGAGAGGGAGAGAAAGAGAGATAAAAGGACAACCAAGCAGAGTTGACTGGACCACCATGAGCAGGTGTCCAACCCAGGTTTTTATGTCTTGCCTCTTATCTAGAGGGCAAAAGATGAACTCCCTTTCTCTTACTGGCCAGGGAATTAGGTAGAAGGTGAAGCCTAAGGAGATCAGGATACAAATTTTATATTAAACAAGGAATCAATGTTACATCAAGAATGGGGATTTCCACCCAATTTGACAAAATTAGCAGCTTTTAAGATTACAAATTTTGTTTCTGTTACAATCATAATTCTCTATATCTTTTCCATGGTAGTCAAATTACATCTCAAGAGTAGGTGGTAGTCAATTTACTTCTCCACCCAATTTCTTTCTGTTACATTCACTATTCTCTTCATCTTTCCCCTGCATCAGTGCTAAGGAAATTGGTTTAACTTTATCCCAAAAGCCCTCTGTTCTATGCAGAACAGTAAGTGCCAAGCTGTCTAGAGAATTCTAAAAGGTTGTTCTAAACAAATAGCAACTGTTGTGCTGGTTATAGAATTCTGAGAAATTCTATGACCTTTCTCCCACTTCTCCCAGGAACACATCTCTCTTGGGTCTCTCTCTCTCTCTCTCACCTCTTTAGGTTTAAATCACCTGACATTTAAGGTCAGTCCAATAGACAGATTAACTACCTATTCTTTAATATACAGAAAGCAAAGTATCTGATTAATCAGTAAGTATTTATTACATGTTTTCTTATTGGCTAGGTGCTTGGTATATAGTATCATAAAGATGAAATAATCCCTGCCTTAAAGAGAAACATTTATTCACTTTGTTTCAGAATTCAGAAGGCAGATTCCTTCACTGAGTTAAGATCCAATACTATCTTCCCAATCTTCTAAGATGCAAGAATCAATTGTTTAAACAGTATTTTTATGTCTTTTTCCAAAACTATTGTAGAATATATGAGTCATTTCATATAAAGGCACATAAGATAAATTCTTCCTTGAGTTTATTTCAAAGGAAAACTTTTGCCTATTGGTAAGATTGCTTGCTTTCTTTTGTTAGAAAATGAAAACTTTATAATCCAATGGATTTTCCTAGTTGTCTTCAACTCAGAGCCAAATATAGAAATTTTGCATTGCTCCTTTAGATAGATGGTTTCCATTCTATTCCTACTCTTAATTGTAATTTTTACATTATATTAATTATTATATATTAAACTTCAAATCCTTTTGAAAACAGTTAATGTATCTGAATAAATGGATATGGAAAACAACTATAGTGACTGAAATTATGCAATTATGTCCACCTGCAAGGTTACACCAATGCCTGTACAGCTCTTATAGAATGCACATTTGCAATTGTAGAAAAGTGCTTCTGATAAGTTCAGACCTTTCTCCTTATTCTGTGTCAGAATGCCTAAGGGATGAGAGAGGAAGAGAAAAAACCCAAAATTTAGCAAACAGCTATTCTGTGTTAAACACTTCATAACTATTATCTCATTTGATCCTTATAACAAACTTGGAAGCTCACTGCTATTTTTGTTCCCATTTTATAGTTAAAGAAACCCAGGCAGAAAGAATTTAAGTAACCTACCCAGAATCACTTTACCTAGCAAATGTCTGAAGTCAGATTTTGAATTCAAGTAGGTATTCTACCTACCCAGCCACTTTACTGCCTCTAGAGATAGGGCAAAATATTAAGTAAGATTTTCGGTCCTGTCTTCATTCTGCTCTGTTTCTGCCATCTCTGGACTTCTTTCTCCACCATGATCCAGCAACCTTCTTACAGTGGAAGATCATTCTACCCTGTGACCTCTTGCTCTGATAGATCAGTTAAGGAATGCCCCCTAGGCTAGTCACTGTCCACTCCTTTGTTCCCTTTTTCAGTTTTCTTTTTTACTTGGTATATTCCCTGTGTAAATGAATATAAACTCCTAGAATGCAAGCACTATCTATCTTTTTTGCTTCTTTGTATTCCCAGAACTCTGTATCTTACATAGTAAGAGCTTAATAAATGCTTAATGAGTTATCAGTGTAAACCGTCATACCAACTCATGTTCTCATCCTCCTTTCAAGATTATTTAAAAACTTGGTTTTAATAGCAATTATTACATAGAGTTATTATCAATCTTTGCTGCTCTTATCACTAGGTAATTACTCAGATAATGTCTTTAGAAAGTGGAAAAGGTACTTAAGCCAATTCAACAAATATTTACTAAGTATCTACTATATGTGAGGCACTATGCTAGACCCTCCAGAGACTTAGAAGAAAAATGATTGTCCCATACTTCAAGGAGATTTCTGCCTAACACGACTGATAGTTGGGGTTTACTAGAAAAGTTGATCCCAGAAAAGAAAAAAAAACCAATCTAAGTTATAAGAGAGTTAAATTTTGAACTGAATGCATGATACATGTATAAATTAAAGCAGGTAGTTGCCTAGATAACCATTATACTATTGAGAATAGGGAGATAGATAAAGGGTTCATAAATTGCGTGTTCAATGACAACTAGTCTAACTGTAGGATGAGATCAACAAAACCATTCTCTGGGAACCAAGAGATACCTGACAAACTAGTGCCCAATTAGGACATTTATGAAGTAGGTATAAATATGTACGTCCAAACCCAAACAAATTTCAAACATGTTTCCAATGATATTCAGTTTCATATTTTCATCCTATTAATTGAATTAATTTTCATGGAGGATACCAAGTTTAATCCACTTTTATACCTAAGGCAGTTTGTAGTGATAATGATATTAAAAAAAAGAAAGAAAAAAGAAATGAAAAGAAAAAGCAGGCTATCAATAAAACACTAAATAAAACACACAAAAGAGCAGAACAGGAGACACAGATAAGCCGAGTAGTTTTGTTACTACTAAGTAAAATTTAATATACACATTAAAAACCAATCTTCTTTCTGTTCTTTGCTACCATATTGAAATGTTCGTGCTTTTTGATGTTCATGAAGCTTGTAATAAAAAAATAAATTAGGTTAAAAATGAAATAAAGCATAGGCTAATTGTAGCCACCACAAATGAATAAATGAATGAAAAAGCATTTATTCAGGACTTGTTATATCTAAAGCACTGTGCTAAGTGCTGAAGATATATGCAGAAAAGCAAGACAGTCCCTACTCTCAATGAGGTCACATTCTAATGTGGGAGGCAAATCTACATAGGAAGTTTCAGTAGCAAGTCAGATGGAAAGATCCCATTGTCTCTGGAGTGCAAGAGCAAAGCAGATGGCAGTGCATTTTCTTTAATGTCTTTTCCACTGATAAAAGCCATTTTCATTTCTAATAGTCAACCATTAGATGGTGTAAAGAACGTTGATAGCTAGAAGTCTCCTTTTCTGATTCTCTAATAACCATGGTTGCTGAGGCAAGAGTTGTAGTGTATGCAGAGGATTTTGTCTGTTTACTTCTTGACAAGGGGTTCTTCCCTGGAGGATGGTCATGTGACCTGTAGTCAGAGGACTCTGCCTTTCCCAGGGTTCTTGAACTTATTTGTATTTCAGTGGCAGTTGGTCAGTGGGTTAATATTGGTGTTATTATGGATGCCACAGAGGTTTTTTTTTTCCTGGATGATAGTAGAAACATGACTAGTGACCTGGGAAGTGCTACTGTTCTGAGAACTTGAGCTCAGGGCTTTCTCTGAGGAAGCTGTGATAGTTGTGATGATGGTAATTTTTATTCATTCATTCTTCATTCATGGGTAGACATAAGTAGGCTCCAATATATTTTATTTTTTAATATAAATTTTCTTTCTTATTTTGAATTTTTTAAACCTACTCTGCTTTTCATATGTGGAGTTTTTGAATAATCTCTTTTGAATAACAATTTTCCTAGGAAATCTCATGATATTCTGGAACTTGATGCAATTAGCATAATTGTTGTCAATTCAGTTGTTTTTCAGTCATGTCTGACTTTCTATGATCTCATTTGGTATTTTCTTAGCAAAGATACTGGAGTGGTTTGACATTTCCTTTTCCAGCTCATATTATAAATGAGAAACTAAGGCAAACAGGGTTAAGTGACTTGCCTAGTTAGTATCTAAGGTCAGACTTGAACTCAGAAAGATGAATTTTCCTGACTCCAGGTCTAGAAGTCTATTCACTGTACCACCTAGCTGACCACCGGTTATAATATTGTGCACAAACAAGAACATCTAGATAATATCACCATAAGTAGATCTTTTTTAGACCTTCCATGACAATGGTGGACAACTTTAATTAACCACATATATTTTTGTTTCATGCCACACTTGTGGTTAATAATAATGGAGTTTTTGAATAGCAATTTCCAAAGTTGCCTTTATCAAGGAATCTTGTATGATCTTAACATAAGAATTTGAGACTTCTTGTTGGAAGACAAAGGGTTTTGCCACCACAGGGGGACAATCCATTAAGAAAGTATGGCAGTCAGTGTTTCCCACTCCCCCATCCCCATCCCTACCTTACTCCAAGTAGCCCATTAAGACTATATTTTTTCTTTTTAGTCAAATACCTTTTTTTATAATAAAAATAACAACAAAAACACTGTGTAGTCCTTTATCTTCTACACCTTTCACCTTGAAGGAGAGCTAGGAGTCAGCTCATGCCAGGTGAGTTAGACCATCATGACTATCACCAATACCACTGAGACCTAAAAGGGGACAAACTAAGATCTTGAATCCAATAGCCTTAGGAATAGGAGGACCCACATACTATAAGCCTTACTTTCAACCCAGGCCCGGCAACCACCAAATAGAGGAGAATCAGAATGGAAAAGGGGTCTATCCTTCCTCACCTTCCTCACCTCAATTGTTGACCAACTGCCATTAATGGGTAGGCAAAGTCAAGAGTCCTAGGAGTGGCAGCACCCCATCCCACCACCCATCCCCCCAACCACCAGAGCTACATCCAGGTGAGCCTTCACATCCATCATTCTGAGAAGCCATACCAAGGAGATATTGCCTGGCAACTACTTCTTTGGTTGTTACAGCCATAACCATTGAAGACCCAGAAAATAAAGTTCTCATTACCAAACAGTTGGCATTATCAAATAGTTCAGCATCATAAAATGATGCGATTTGATGGATGGGACTATCATTAAAAATGATATATTAACATCTGCTTTACCACTGAACCCTAAGGCAAAATATTGTAGGCTATAAAATATAACACATATTGACAGAACAGGATTCTGCTTTAAATAGATCTGTTAGGATGCTGATACTTAAATCTTATTTCAGCATGAAGCTCTTTACATCTTTTTCAAAGTCTGTGTCTTTTGGCAAGTGAGGCCAGGGAATTCACTTGATGCCAAAGGAAACACAAAACAGAAGAGAACAACCAAGTATCAGGTGCAAGCTCACCTGAGTTCATGCTCTAACAATTAAATGACAAAGGACCTTCCGGAGAATTGCAGTAAGAGAGTTAGCTAGAAGGCATATGTCTCTGACTCTTACTGTCTCTTTCTCTCAAAGGTTCATTGAGTCATTGGTTCTTCCAGTTCAGCAATAGCTCCTATAACTCATGATTACCTACTTATTAACAAGTCAGTCAAGCATTATATAATTTTTGAATAATGAGGAAGAACATTGGTCTGAAAAATCAGAAGAATATGTCTTGAATCTTGGTTCCAACTATGTGACCCTATGGCAAATTAAGTAGGAATACTAATATTTGCAATATCTTCTTCACAGCATTATTGTGAAGGATGCCCTTTGAAACCCTTAAAGATCTATAGAAATTTAAGTTGGCATTAATGTTGTTATTATTTTATTGTTGTTCAAACACTTAACAACTAAAATGTAAATGACATATCACCCATGTTGAAAATCTCAACCTGTATAATAGGTTTGTATTTAGCAAGAATTGTAAAGGTTTATTTTTTGGTGTAGGTACTTTTTAATTTTATATTTCTGTTTTGAAAGTCCCTTAGTTGACATTTTTTGAAAAATTTACTCTAAAAATATCTAATTATGAAGAAATGTGTAAGAGTAAGAATTTTAATTGCTTCTAATAGCTTGTGAAAGAAGTCGGTGAATTTTTATAATATTTGAATATATTTTTAAAAATACTATAATCATTCTCTCTTATCTCACCCTATATTCCTTTTTCAAGTGTTCAAGTTCCTTAAATATGTTGATTATTGAATGGGAAAAGAGACAGCTATAACTATCTCTTTAACTAGATAAAAAAAACTATAAGATCATAGACTGTAAGGAACTTTATAGGTCATTTAGGCTAACTTCCTTATTTTACAGATTAGCTACCCAAAGTCCATCTAGATTTGAGTCAAGTCAAACTTTTGTGAAGTATTTACTATGTGGCAGATAGACATGCTACTAGATAGTCAATGAGAATACAAAAACAAAAAAAATTTTAAAGCTTTTTTTTTTGTCCTCAAGGAACTTATATTCTAATGGAGGAAAACAACATACAAACAAGAGCTGAAAAATAGAAAAATAGAGGTCAGGGAGATGGTAGAGGTGCTTAATGGAGGAATTGTTAGTGAAATTCAGAGAATGAATAACAATTGATTTGAGCCCTTCCTCAGAATGGGAGTTTGGGAAGGAGCTCACCAATGGGAAAAGAGGTGTCAGGGTGATGGGAGAAGGCAGCTGAAGTCTAGTACATATTCTCTCTCTGACAGCTTGTCAAAGGGATATATTGTGGGAGGAAGACAGCGTTGTTCTAGATATCAACTTTAGAAGGTGAGGGCTATACTCAGGCACACTGGCTCATCCTGATTCCTCTAATAACACTTCATGAATCCGTCATCTATTGACTTTTCTAAATCTCGATTTGATTATATTTTTCAACAAGAATGATTTAATAATCTGAAAGGGTGAAATAATTTAGAAAGATGTGTTTCTACATACATTTCCTAAAAGAAGATTCTTCTTTTAGAGAAGACTTCTCCACAGCCCCAATCACAATCTCATGAAATGATAATAACTATTTACAAGAGAATCTCCCGATCAATAATTGAGCTAAAATTCTGAGACATCTGATTATTCTGAAAGCTTCCATTTTATTTCACCCATTTAAATGTATATTCTTATATGCCTCTCAAGAATTATAAAAAAGTATAGGTTTCCTGCCACAAACCCTCCTATCATAGGAAGATTTCTATAAATATTCAACATACTCCATAATTTGTAGTGCAACTGTGTTTGCCCTATATGAAAATGAAGAACTTGCCAAAGTCACAACCACAAGAAAATAGTAACAATCCAATATTTTAGTCTGATTTTTAATGAGTAACCATGACCTAAGTATTTTGTTGTTAAGTATTTTCAGTTGTGTCTAAATCTTTATGACCCCATTTTGTGGTTTTCTTGGCAAAGATTCTGGAATGGTTTGTCATTTTCTTTTCTAGCTCATTTTACAGATGAAGAAACTAAGGCAAAAAGGGTTAAGTGACTTTGCCTATGGTCACACAGTAAACATCAGAGATCTTTGGTGGGCACTTAAGTGGCACAGTGGATAGAGACCTGGATCCAAAGTAAGGAAGACTCATCTTCTTGATTTTAAATCTGATCTCAGACACACAGTTAGTAGTTTGCCTCAGTTCTTCATCTGTAAAATGAGCTAGAGAAGGAAATGATAGATCCAGTATCTTTTGCCAGGAAAACCTCCATAAAGAGTCATGAAGAGTTGGACAGGACTGAAATGATTCTGCAACAACAACATTGTCCTGGTCAACTCATTTAATTTCTTCATCTATAAAATTAAAGTTTGGATCAAATCAGAAACTCAACCTTTTTTGTGACATAGGCCCTTTTGTAGTTTTATGAAACTTATGAACCCTTTCTCAAAATAATATTTTTAAATGCATAATATAGATTGATAGGATTTACCGAGGAAATTACATTAATTTTTTTAGTTTCACAAACCTATAGTTAAGCACCCATAGACTAGATGATCTCTAAGATTCCTTCTAGTTCTAAAACTTAGAAAACAAAATAAGCTTCATATATACTAATTGTTTCTTGTAAAGATTTCTATTTAATATCATTGAATAAGTAAAATAGAAATGCAAGATGATCATTGTATTTTTGCTTCAGGAAGGAAAAGAAACTCCCTCCTGATTTTCTTTGTTTTTTAATAAATTTTTATTGATATAATTTGTTTTTATATAACCTAAATTTCCCTCTGCATCTCTCCTAGAGAGCCAGTTCTTCTAAAAAGTCTAATTTATTTTCACTGATCTCAAGACCAGATTGAGAGTAATTCACAGGTGAGTTAGGGCGATGTCTACCCTAAGCACATGAAGACATCCCCCAGTGGAAAGGGCAGATGAGAACATTTGTTCCAACAGACATGAAGGCGATCAAAGAAGGTACTGTGGAGTAGAGCTTGGTCAGACATGGAAGACCCCCAAATCATTCATGTCATCCTGATTTTTTGTCTGGCCACTGGACTTTGATTATACTGGAAGACAGAGTGAGGTTGATGACTTTGTACAACTCTGCTTCACTTAAATCCAATTCATAGTGTTTCAAGGTATTACCTGATGATGTTATTGGTCTTCTTTGAAAATGGAGAATAAACAAGAAAAAGGAGAGGAGGGAATGAGTTTTTAAAAACATGCTGCTTTATAAATATCTCATTTAATCATAAGTTATAGTATTCAAGACTAGGTGGGATTTAGAGATAAATTAGACACTATTATAGAGGACAAAATAAAATAATTCTCCCAAGTCAAAAAATATAATAGATCTAGAGCTAGAAGAGAACTTCGAGGTCCTGTAGTCAAATCTCCTTATACATAGGCAGAGTGACTTACCCTCAGTCACATTGTTGATAAATGGGAGAAATTAGCTTGCACCATAGAGTGCCATGACTCAGATCCAGATCCTATGATTTCAGATGGACTGTTTTTCCTACACTACCATCATGATTTTTGCCATTCCTTCTGACCAGGTTTAATTTTTCAAAGAGTAGACCTAGAGAAATAAGATTAGGAAAAAAAAATGAAATCTAAAATGGCTTTGACTGAGAAACAGAATGAGTTTTATTTTGTGCTTTCCCTTCTTTTGGCAAATAAAATTTATTTCTGCATACTTTACTTGGGAAAACCAATTTTTAATTATTTTTTAATCAAAAGAAATCTGATTTCTTTTTCTTCTATCTCTCTTCCTCCCTAACTACCAATGAAAAAGAAAAAAATATTACAAACAGAGTGAAGAAAATAAATATCCACATAACCCTTGTCTCCCAACCCCTTTGACCCTGAAAAAATTACCACTTTTTCCCTCTGAGGACTCTTACCTAGGAAGTAGGTAGCAAATCACGAGTCTTCTGGAATCATGGTTGGTCATTATGCTGATCAGAATTTCAAAATCTTTCAGTTATTTGTCTTTACAATATTGCCATTACTATTGTTTTCCTGGTCATTGTTTTTTATTGTTGTTTATTATTTATTATTGTTTTACTGTTCATTTCATTCTGCATCAGTTTATAAAAGTCCACTCAGGTTTCTCTAAAACGATCCTTTTCATGATTTCTTTTTTAAAAAAAACTTCAATTTTATTTTATTTTTGGTTCTGAATTATATCCTTCCCATTTCCCTGCTTCTATCAATAAAGCAAGACAAACAAAACCTGTTATATAATACATATAATAATATATTATTATATATTATATGCATCTTATAATATATCAAAATATTACATGTAACAAAATATACAAACAATATAATATAAACATATAAATATATAATCAAGCAAAACAAATTCAAGTATTATCAATGAACAAATATATATGTATATACATATATATTTACATATATGTTTGTGTTTCCTGTTCTGATTATTCTATTACAGGTTTCAAACTAATCCGGGGTTATAAATAAGACTGCTCCATTCAATATTTGAGTCACATAACTTTTAATTACTTTTTAACTTATTTCTTGTTTGGTACACCCCCATGACCTCTTCTTATCTTGGAATGCCAGCTTTAGGCATTGGTTTCTTTTTGGTCAGCCCTGGATCTGGCTAATTTATGAGCAACAGAGTTACCAGTTTTCATCTATTCCTGAATTTAGTTTTCCCATGATATAACTGGGACTATGTCATGGATTGATGCATAGTTTTGATTTGTGTTGGTGTGCTTTGTGTGGCCTTTCCTGGCCAGACCAAGCCCTAGTGTCCAGACTTCTCTGTCTTCTTATGCTGACCTGAGCTGGGCAAATGACTCTTAAGTGATTCTCCCCCCCCCTCCCCAGAATTTTCTTATTGGGATTCAGTTAACTACATTTTATAGATCTGTTTGGAGGTATTAGGGATAGAGGGAGTTTGCTGAACTTCTTCCTGTTTCTCCACCATCTTGACTCTGACTCTGATAGCTATTTAAAAGAAAGCTATCATCTCCTTGCTTCAAACTATTACTGAGAAATAGACACTACAATTTTATGGTATTTGGTTGCAATAAGACAAAAATAAATGCAAATTATATCTGTTTAACTTTTATTTTAGATCATCTGTTGGTATACTGGTCATCCACTAGAAGCATAATTATACATCAGATACATCAGTCTTAGTTAGAAAGATTATAGTTATATAATAACCTTTGGCAGAGACATAAAGACTGAACTTGGTATTGGTTAAACCAATAAAGAGGACAGATGGATATACAGGGTGTTCAGGGCATTAAACCTAGAAAGCTGGGTCTAGAGTTAGGAAGATCACAGTTTAAATTCAGGTTCAGATGTTTGTTTCCTAGTTGTGTGACTCTGGGTAAGTCACTTAATCTTTGTTTGTTTCTGTTTCCTCAACTATAAAATGGGGTAAATACAAGCAATTACCTCACAAGGTTGTTAGAAAATCAAGTGAGCAGTGCTAGGCAAATAGTAGGTTCCCTATAAATGCTTATTGTCTTCCATTTCCTTTATAAGGTTCACTGTCTTACTACAGATCAGTATTACTCACCAAAATCAGAACTGGAACCTTGTTAATAGGATAATTGATTTCTTATGCTTAGTATTGCCCACACAGTGATGGACTCTTGTAGAAGCTGCATTTTTTTCAAACAAAGGGAACAAACATGCTCTCTTAATCTTTTTTTTCCTTTTTATCTTTTTGTTGTACAGACAGACAATGGCACAGCAGAACAGAGCTTTCTTCTGTGTGGAGAACCTTCTTTCACCCATCAAACCTTGGGAGTTATGTGTGTTTGCCCACAGTTCCCTGAGCTCTGTCCAAGGCAGATATTAGAAACCTAAGTTATAGCCATGTGCTTACCTATGTAGACAGAAAAGAGAGGTCCTAGGATGAATTTCCAGTTCAAGAGATGGCAGCAGTTGGGGAGTTGATATAGTGATAGTGCTGGAGTAAGACTATCTTACATTATTACTCAGAATTATAGATGTTACCACTGGGGAGTTGAAGGTATCTTTCTCTAATACCATTAGTTTGAGCCCCCAGAGGTGGGGGCTCCTCTCAAATTACCAGTTGAGAATCAATTTAATCAGCTGGCTTTTTTTTAGCTTTTAGAAAAGAACATTTATCAAAGTGGTACAATAAAAACATTTGGCACTCCACTCTCTCAAAAATCTGTAATATACTTATCCACAAGTAACTACAAAGTTCAGAGGTAAGTAGGTCAAACTTAGGAAGTACATTTGTGTGTGTGTGTGTGTGTGTGTGTGTGTGTGTTTGGAGGGGAGGAAGTCACATTTTCTGATTGCTGAAAGTCTTTTTTTCCCATTTGAGATATGTTCAAAAACTTTCTTCCAAGTATAGTGAATCTCTATTCCTCTGTAATTCTTCCTAAAGCAAAAACTGCTGTCTATCCCCCAAAAGAATTGAACTTGTTCTTTGTGATGTCAGAGTCTTAGAGGTCTCTCTGGGTCCTGGATCATATGTATTTTTCCAAAGGTGATAGTGGTGCTAGATGAAAGAGGTATTAAATCAGAAAGTGGGAGAAACAGAAGTGATCAGTTGAAGAATTAAACATTAGAAGCTCCTCCCTAACCCTTGTGAAAGTCACCAATCCCCAGAAGTTCTTCTCCCCTAAAGTTTTGTTTTGAGAGAATTAGCTTAGCCCTGCTGACTGGAGATGATCTGACCCTCAAACTACATACTGAAAATCTTTAAGTAAAGGTTAGACTACCCCTTATTAGAAGCCTTGTAGAGAAGATTAATGCTTTGGATCTGAATTGAACAGATGTGCTCTGAGATCACTTCCAATTCTGATAGTCTATTTTTATGTGATTCTACTTCATCAACAAGGGAGAAAACCTCACAATGATCTTGCTGTGATCAACATCAGGGCTCCATAAGCTGCTATATAGCAGATGCTATATTTGTTAAATCATGGATCTGTTGAACAAATGAGTGCAATTGTGCTCCAATTCCCATTCAAGGTTTTTTTTTCAATTTGAAGATTTATTGAAGTAGTTCAAGTAGATAAAATCACACTCCTCATGGAGTGTGCTGGAGCCAGATAATACCAGCTCAAAAAAACTATTTGTTAAAATTTCAGTATGAATATATACTTTGGAAATCAGCAAAAATCATTTTTTTTTGTTTTGTTGATTAGATTTAAGAAAAATGATGGTGAAAATAATAATAGTATAAATTAAAATAAGTTATATATACATAATCACTCCAGTATCTTTCCTATCTCCTAAATGGGATCACAGAGTTGGATATACTCTTGTTCAGCATTGTCAATCAAACAAACATTTATTTAGCACCAACCATGTTGCAAAGCATTGTTCTGGGTATTATGGATATAAAGAAAGAATGAAACAGTTCCTTCCTTCAAGGAGCTCATATTCTACTGCAGGGACACAACAAAGAAATGAATACCAAGTATATGTAGCACCCTTATCAGTCTCAAATCTCTCAACTCACATTGCTATTGGCACATCGGATCCCCACAGGATAGGCTGTTACTACTACAAGAACTCTAAGGGTAATATGCTAACCTTGAGCTCCCATCTGTGTACTTCCTTTTTATCAGCTTAGATTCAATGATTTAAAAACATTACTCAAATGGCATAGCAAGGAAAGGAGTTACAAAATGTTTCCCCCAAAGACTCGAATAGGAGTCTTCAAAAGACTTTTCCTCTTTCAAACCCAATATCCAAGATGGGGAAAGAATAGCCATACACTTAAAGTATCATGGTAGTGAAACATATTTTTAGGGGACATATAGTCAAGGCAACCAACAATTCCAGGACTTTAGAGTCTCAATGTTTGTCTTTCAAGGGGGAATCCCGATAAATTCATTATGAGTTGTTCTACTGTCCAACTAGGCTGGCCCTTTATACGGCACAGTGATTTCACGGTACTAACAATTCAGTTGAGCAGGTCTATCTGTTGGTCTCCTAGGCTTGATCTTCAATAAGCAGCTATAGTCCCCCCATATTTAGTCACTTGTCAAGGAAAGTGATAAGGGCACTCTCCTAAGCTGGTGTGTTTGACCATACTCTATTTAACTGGCATGTTATAAAGCTCATTTTAGAAAAGGTTGATTTAGGATTAGTAGAAACTTCTTCTCTTTGACTCCTGAGCTTCAACTCTGAGGTTGTTTGTTATATCTATACAGCAAATGAGAGAAGGTTTGCCTTACCTTTGAACTAATTTCTTCCTTACTCCAAAGGTCTTTTCTCCTTAAGTCATTTCATAATATCTTAGAGTCATTAATTTCAGTTTAGTCTTTTGTACCTCATATACTCTTTTGTGAATCTTATATAAATGAATGGTTAGGAATAAAGATATGAATGAAGGCCATGGCCTCTTCATAAGTAATCAAAATTTTTAGAACTGGCTCTTTGTCTAGGATTAGGATTGTCTATTTTATATCTGAAGACTTTCTCCATTACCTTTCTTTTTTTTTTAGATTTTTTTTGTAAGGCAATGGGGTTAAGTGGCTTGCTCAAGGTCACACAGCTAGGTAAATATTAAGTGTCTGAGGTCATATTTGAACTCAGTTCTTCCTGACTCCAGGGCTGGTGCTCTATCCACTGTGCCACCTAGCCACCCCATCCATTACCTTTCAATATTTCTGACTTTGAATCTTTGTGGACCTGCAGCTTATTCTGGTTTCACTGGGGTAACCTCCCTCCCCATTTTTTTATTATAAGTATATGGGTGTGTATATGTGTGTATGTATATAAAAACAAATCTTTCTTTCTTACCTCTGCTTTATAAAGTCCCTAGCTTCATTCAAAGCACAGTTCAGGTGCTGTATGTATTCATATACATGTACATACACACACACACACACACACACACAGAAACATGTATAAAGTAATACAGTAATTCCAAGAGAGCCAGAATGCTGACAACTGGGCTGTGGGGATGGTGATTAGGAAAGGGCTTGCTGTAGAAAATACCACCTGAACTGTATTTTGAATGAAGCTAGGGATTCTACAAAGCAGAGATAAGACAGAAGTACATTTCATTCTGCCACAAATCATTGTTATCCCTTAGCACCGGGCTTCAAACACTGAATGGATGGCAGGTGTAGCAGGGCTCACTGGGGCACTTTATCTAGGTCTCCGCAGCACATTACCTCCTCTTTGTCCTCTTCCTCCTCCCTCCCAACCTGCCTCATTCTGCACCAGCTTTCACTCACATTGTCACACAGTTATTTTTGTAGAAGCTTTGTAGAGCAGATGTCCCTGTGTGAGCACCCTACTTTTCTCTACTGTATCGTCTTTGACACAAACAGCCAATTACATTGTTACTGTCCTTTTGTATTAGGGGAGGTGGGAATGGGGAGCAGGAGGTAGCTAGAGACCGGGGAAGCTGAAGCCTATCAAAATCTTTGTGCTCAGCTTTTCAGGCACCAGTATTTTGGCCTTCACAAATGTGGACACCCACCCATACTTATCCTTCCTACCCAGCCCACCCCCTCCTCTAATCTCCTTCTATGCCACTCCCATACTTGTTGTGTCTGCCAGCTGGTGGCTAGACACTTGAACAGACTTCACCAATTAGTGAAGTCACACTTATTGGCTGAAAAGCAAGTTATTGTGCCTCAGTCTCCAACAGAGCCCCGTATGGTCTATGGCAAAGAAAGGCAAGGGAGGTGCCAGAGAAGCCCTAGGAAGCACTCCCCATGGATAGTCAATAACATCAGGCACATAATAACTCCTGTAGAAGAACAGTTTTTGAAAGTTTCTCCAGGTTGAAGATGCAAGAACATCACACTCTGACTTATCTCTTTAACATAACTTTAATCCTTAGTCACTATGCTTGATATAGGGGAAAATGCCAGTAAATTTTCCTTGTGAATATGGGAAGACAATATTCCCTGATCCTCTTTGCTTTCCCAACCACTTCCCTCCCTGCATTGGACTCTGAATTATCACCATTTTACACCCAATGGATTCAACAAAGATGAGGAAAAGGTATAGTATGCATAGTAAGAAATGCATAGTAAGGAAATGCATAGTAAGAAAAAAGAAAATGCAAAAGAATGCATAGTAAGGAAAAGAGAAACCATTTCTTATTCATACTTTTTATCTTACTGTTCCATCTTTTTGAAAAATGTACCTGCTCCTTTCTTGACTTTATTGTATTTTATCTTTTTCAGCAGTTCTCATGTTCTCCACTGTGGTTCCTCATTCCCATGTCCTTCTCCACAAGCAAAACAGTAAAGAAAAAACTACCCTAAAAAAAAACATTTTGTTTGTTTTTGATGGTTGCTGCTGTTCAAAGTAATTTTTGTTCTAAAGGCCTCTTGGTTTTTGTGGGAGTTACTGAGAAATTTTGCACAGGTAAATTCAGCAGAAGCAGATGCCTGGATAGAAGGTAAGTAATACTATAAAAAAGAAGTGAAGGATTTCTGTAAATAAATCATCTTGTTTATGGGGGCTATATATTTGTCCTTTCATTACATTCTAAGCCAAGGCCTGCATTTACAATCAGTAATGAATGATTACATCAAAAGCTGTACTACCCAGGTCAAAGTCAGGCACAGACCTTTTAGGGAGGCAGTCAATTTTAAAATGATTTTATCTTCAATAAGGAATACTACCTTTGTAAAATGAGCAAAATGGAGGATGAGTTTCAAAGGTTGTTCATTGTTTTTGCTAATAGAATTCCACACTAAGAACATTTCTAAACAGCAAACACCCAAGCCATGTGACAGTGATTGCTAATTTAAGAAGGTAGAAGATTCTCAGAATTGTTTCAAGAGTACAAATATGTTCTGTGTATGACTATGATTTTTTTTTATTGGGACCCATGATTGCATGGAGTTTTTCCATTTTTTTTTTGCTTGGTCTGGATTCCTTTGGCAATATGGTGAAACCTTATGGATACCTCACAATAATATTTTTCAATGAATAAAATGACCTCCAATTAAATATTAAAAACTTTTATTATTCTTTTTTTCAAATTTTGAGTTCCAAATTACCTCTCTCGTCCTGTCCCCTCCCATTGAGAAGTCAAGCAATTTGGAATAGGTTATACGTGTGTAATCATGCAAAACACAACAAAGCATAAAATAAAATACATGTAAATTTCAAAGGAAATCAATAATATTGATATCAGTTATTAACATATTAAAAAATAAGCCAATAGAGGACATCTTAAGAAGAAATTCCCTCTACCAATACTCTGGTAACTGTTCTAAAGCTTCTAATCTTGTACAGAAACTGTGCAAGAAGATGACTTGTGTGAAAGATATTGTAGAGGTCAACTCACCAGGCCCTGGAAACTAATCAGATATGGGGGATGAGGGTAAAGGAAGAATGTAGATCAATTTGTCAATAGCACATATTTCTTTTCTTTTCTTTTTTTTTTAAGGTTTTTGCAAGGCAGATGGGGTTAAGTGGCTTGTCCAAGGCCACACAGCTAGGTAATTATTAAGTGACTGAGGCCAGATTTGAACTCAGGTACTCCTGACTCCAGGGCCTGTGCTCTATCCACTGCACCATCTAGCTGCCCCCACATATTTCTCAAATGACTACTATGCCAGGTTCTATTTTAGATGCTAATGATAAAAATTTGAGAGTGATTAAGTCTCTGCCTTCAAAGAGCCCACTTCCGCTGAAGAATGACTCCAAGGATGTGAACCAGAATGATTGGAAGGGTTATTGAAAGGAACAGAAAAGGGAGATTGGTAAGAAGACAGGATTTTGTATGAAAGAATGAATTCTGCTTTGGACATAGAGTTTGAAGTGCCTATAAAATATTGAATTAGAGATATCTAACAGGTAACTGATGATTCAGGCCTGGAGTTTTGGAGAAACATTACAATGGGATATTTAGATTTGGGAGTTATAGGAATAGAGTCATTGTTGTGAACCCATGGGAGTTGATGAGATCAGCCAGAGAGATATTATAGTGGAAGAAAAGAAGGAGACCCAGGACAGAATGTGGAGGTTACACCCATGATAGGGGATGGTACATGAATAATAATACAGAAAAAATTACTAAGGAGTGGCCAGATAAGTAAGAGGAGAATTAGGACAAAGGGTAATATTACAAAGACAAGCAAGGCAAGTGTGTCTAGGAGGAGGGGTCATCAAATCCTGAATGACCCAGAAGCATGTTGGCTTAGAAAAGTCTGTCAGACTAGGCAAATAATGGATAAATGGTAATCTTTAAGAAAGAAGTTTCATTTGAATGATGAGGTCAGGAGCATATTGAAAGAGAATGAGAAAGAAGAGAGTTGAAAAAGTAGAGGAAACAAGTATAAATAATTCTTTTAGGAATTTAGTTGCATGAAGAGAGGTGAAATGTAAGACAATATTTTCTAGAAATGATAGGATCACATAAAAATGGGATTTAAGGGATTGATTTTTTTGTTTTTCTTTAAAGATAGAGGAGATCTGAAAAGTTTTGTTAACAATAGTGAAGGGGTCAGTGGGTAAGTCTGAAAATTAGGGAATGAGACTATAATCGAATAGGCATACTTTCTTATACTAAGGGAAGGAAGGGTTAAGAGGCACAAAATGAGGGGTTAGCATTAGCAAGGATAAGTGCTACCTCTTTTTTTTTAAGTCTAGAGCAGAGGCAGAGAGAGTGGAGGATAATGTTGAGGGAATTTTATGTATAAAAGGGGAGAGAAGACGGAACCTGATGACCTCAAATTTTTCAGTGAAGTATGAGACAAAGGCATTGACTGAAAGAGATTGGGATATCTTTAGTGTATCTGAACCATCACATGAGAGATCAGAAAGGGCTTTAGGAGAGAAAATTTGGAAGACACTTTGAAGAGTATGGTATAGAATCAATCAGGGAAGAACAAAACATTGGTGTCCAACAGTGAGGGCTCATTTGTGGTTAAGTAAAATTAATTTTAAGTTGACAGCATGGTTGAATAATTTTGTAGTATCAGAGAAGAAGGGTAATGGGAATAATGCAAATCTGAGTACCTATAGAGCAAGGGGAAAGAGACTCAAGCATAAAAGAAAAAAGCTGAAAGTCTAATGGGCTGACTACAAGGGTAAGGTTTCAAAAGGAGAAAAATGTAACATCTCTACTGTAAGGGGAAGAAGAATCTTGAAATATATTGTTGCAATTTGTCATTTTCCTTCATCTTCTATCGGATGGGTTGGATATAGGGACAAGGAGGTATTTTATTTTATTATTTTATTTTTTTAATTTAATATTTATTCTCATTTTGTACAAATAATGCTTTTTACACATTAATAAAATATTCTTGTTTAAGAGTAAACAAATACCCCCTCCCCCCAAAAAATATAGACTCACTTGAGTGATAAAGTAAAGGGGAGAGAAAAAAATTAAAATTAAAATAAAAAAATAATAGTAATAATTGTAGGTATGGCCAGGTGGCTCTGTGGATGGAGCACCACCCCTGGAGCCAGGAGCACTCGAGCCCATATCTGGCCCCATACATGCAACAATCACCCAGTTGTGTGACATGTAAGCCACCCTAACCCCACTGCCCTGAAAAAACCAAAAAAAGAAAAAAAAAGACCCAAAATAAAATAGTAATAATAGTAGGGGTGACTGCGTGGTGGACAGAGCACTGGCCCTTGAGCCAGGAGCACCCAGGTCCAAATCTGGCCTCAGACACCCAACGATCACCCTGCTATGCGGCCCCAGGCAGGCCACCTAGCCCCATTTTCCCTGCACCCCCCCAAAATAATAATAATAAAAAATGTGCTTCAGTCTGTGTTCCAACACTATCAACTCTGTAGCTAGTGGATCACATTCTTTATGATAAATCCATCATAAAAGTTACTTCCATATTTTTCCACCATTGCCATTGCTGATTGCAACTCCCTCCTTTCGTATTTCTCCACTACCATGTACTATATTTTCTCTCTCCTTTCACTCTGACTCTGCTGTAGGGTAGCTGAGTGGCGCAGCAGACAGATCCCTGGCCCTGGGGCCAAGAAGCCCCAAGTCCCCATACCACCTCTTAGGCCCATAATCCACCTGGCCCTATGGTCCCAGACAGGCCATCCAATCCCAGCCCCTTACAAGAAGTAAAAAAGAAAATGTGTTATGTCTGACCACTCTACCCCCATGGTCCATCCTCTCCTCCTTCATTCATATCCCCACCCCTTGCCCCTCTGCCCCCCCTCCTTCTTACTCCTTACATATCATTGCAATAGCTCATTGGAATAAAGAAAAATCTTATTACATGAAATATCTTGGCCTATTCCCCCTCTCCTTTTTCTTTCTCCCATTACATTTCCCTTTTTTCTATTGACTCCATTTTTACAACATATTTTATCTTCAAATTCAGCTTTCTCCTGTGCTTCATCTATAGAATCTCCTTCTACCTGCTCTGTTAATTGAGAAGGTTCATATGAGTATTATCAGTGTCATTTTTCTATACAGGAATACATGCAGTTCATCACCATTAAGTCCCTCATATTTTCCCCTTCTCCTCCAATCTCTATGCTTCACCTGAGTCCTGTATTTGAAGATCAAACCCTGTTCAGTTCTGGCCATTCCAACAGGAACATTTGAAATTCCTCCAGTTCATTAAAAGTCCATCTTTTTCCCTGGAAGAGGACATTCAGTTTTGCTGGGTAGTTGATTCTTGGCTGCATTCTAAGCTCTTTTGCCTTCCAGCATATTATATTCCAAGCCCTATGAGCTTTTAATGTAGTTGCTGCTAAGTCCTGTGAGATCCTGAGTGCAGCTCCACGGGATTTGAATTGTGTCCTTCTGGCTGCTTGTAATATTTTCTCTTTGACTTGGGAGCTCTGGAACTTGGCTATAATATTCCTGGGGGTTGGTTTTTTGGGATTTCTTTCTCGGGAGGATTGGTGGATTCTCTCCATTTCTATTTTGCCCTCTGCTTCTAGGATATCAGGGCAATCTTCCTGTAGTAATTCTTTGAAAATTATGTCAAGGCTCTTTTCCTGATCATGACTTTCAGGTATTCCAATAATTTTTAAATTATCTTTCCTAAATCTGCTTTCCATATCAGTTGTTTTTTTCAATGGGATGTTTCACATTTTCTACTTTTTTGTTCTTTTGATTTTGAAGTATTGAGTCCTGATTTCTTGTAAATTCAGCAATCTTCCTGAGTTCTATTTTTTGTCTGAAGTATTTGTTTCCTCAGAGAGCTTTCTTATCTTCTTTTCCATCTGGCCAATTCTGCTTTTTAAAGCATTCTTCTCCTCAATAATTTTTTTATCCATTTGACCTAAGCTGGTTTTTAGCATGCTATTTTCTTCAGCATTTTTTTGGATTTCCTTGACTAAACTACTGACTTCATTTCCATGTTTTCCCTGCATCTTTCCCATTTCTTTCCCTAGTTTTTCTTCTAAATCCCTCATTTGTTTTTCAAAGTCTTTTTTGAGCTCTGTCATAGCCTGAGCCCAATTTCTGTTTTTCTTGGAGTCTTTAGATGCAGGAGCTTGTGTTTCCTCATCTTCAGACTGAGTGTTTTGATCCTTCTTGGGCTCACAGGCAAAATATTTCTCAATGGTGTTCCTCTTTTTTCTCTGCTTGCTCATTTTCCCAGCCTAAGCCTATATTTGGGGTGCTTCCTGATCTTTTGGGACACCCCCACAAGGGTCTCTGTGTGTGTGGCTCTGTACTCCCTCCTGGTCTGTGAATGACCAGAAGCTGCACTCTTTGACACGGGACTGAGGTGGGGGGGCACTGCTGTTCTATGGCGGCAGGGGGGCCTATTCTGTGATCAGGATCTGAATGTGGTCAGAGCCCCAGAGTCCTGTTCCAGGGACAGAGGACAGAGCTGGGGAGTCTCTCTTCACTCCCCTCCCCAGGTTCAATGGGCTCATGCCCTGGGGGCTCCTGCTTACCAGCTCCGCCTGCTTCTGTTTCCTGGATCTGGACTGCTTTGGCCATGCTGCTTGCTGTGTGCGGGGAGGGCAGGGCTTCATGTGCTCGCTCTGGCAGAAGTGCCTGCCCTCCGCTGTTCCCCCAAGTTGTGTTTGGTGCTCCCTGGGGCATAGGTCAGGAAGCTCCCCAGCTGCTGTGAGCCCTGGCTCCCAGTGCCCTGGGGCTGCCTCCAGGAGGCTGAAGTTCTTTCGCTCTGGCAGGCCACCCCTCTGGCGGGCTGCCCTTCCAACCCCGGGGAGCAGAGCCTTTCTGCTCTTTTCCAGGTTACCTTGAGTAGAACTGCTTCACTGGGTCCCTCTGTGGGTTCTGTCTCATGAAAATTTAGAGTCCTTAGTTTGTATGTTTTATGAGAGAGTGCCTAAGAGAGATGATCCTCTCTTGTCGCCATCTTGGCTCCACCCCAAGGGATTTTATTTACTTTTTTAAATTTTTAATTAATTAATTAATTAATTTTTTTGCAAGGCAAATGGGGTTAAGTGGCTTGCCCAAGGCCACACAGCTAAGTAATTATTAAGTGTCTGAGACCGGATTTGAACCCAGGAACTCCTGACTCCAGGGCCGGTGCTTTATCCACTGCGCCACCTAGCCACTCCTTATTTTTTTTTTAAAGATATTATTTGAGTTTTACAATTTTCCCCCCAATCTTACTTCCCTCCCCCACCCCCACCCCCACGGAAAGCAATCTGTCAGTCTTTACTTTGTTTCCATGTTGTACATTGATCTAAATTGGGTGTGATGAGAGAGAAATCATATCCTTAAGAAAGAGACAAAAAGTCTAAGAGATAACAAGATCAGACAATAAGATATCTGTTTTTTTTCCCCCTAAATTAAAGGGAATAGTCCTTGAACTTTGTTCAAACTCCACAGCTCTTTATCTGGATACAGATGGCACTCTTCTCTGCAGACAGCCTAAAATTGTTTCTGATTGTTGCACTGATGGAATGAGTGTGTCCTTCAAGGTTGAACATCGCCCCCATGTTGCTGTTAGGGTGTACAGTGTTGTTCTGGTTCTGCTCATCTCACTCAGCATCAGTTCATGCAAATCCTGAGGAGGGATTTTATTGACACAAAAATCCTGTGAGGTAGGCATATCTGGGTGCACAGCAACATTTATAGCTGAGAGAGGAGGAGATCAGGTTAATACACAATGACACCATAAAACCAATGGCTCTTGGGTGGAGTCTTCTTGGGAAACAAAGCCCATTTGCCAACATCTGATGTAGTTTCCTGGTTTTCTTTATAGTGCTTCAAGAATAATTCTGCACTGATGCTCCTATACAGCAGTTTCTACTGAAGTCTGGACTTCTATTCCATAACCCCTGTCTAACTCTCTGGATTTATTGATTACCATGTACCTTTTGACCTTGACCTTGACTTGGAATATTAGTTAACATTTAAATGACAGTGTGGCCCAGGTCCTTTTCTCCTCAGGCACAATTTCCTTTAAATTCTGTATATCTTACCCCTTCTTACTTTTCTAGTCTTCTTACTCATAATCTTCCTTTATTAACTCAACAGCCTACTTGTTTTAACCTATTTGCTGCTTCTTAAACATCCTATTTCATTTTCCTTCTCTGTGTCTTTGAACTGTTTGCCACCCATGCCTGGAAGCTTACCTCTACTTCTTAAGACTCCCTGACTTCAACTGCTAGTGATTTCCCCTCTAAGGTTATGTATCTCATATTCATTTATTTTCCTCTATATTTTTTCCTCCATTAGAAAGTAAGACTTTGAGGGAAAGGACTATTTTCACTTTTTTTCTATGTACCTTCTGTACCTAGAATAATGTGTGTAACATAGTAGGATCTCAGTGGATTTACTGATGGGTTGATTGATTAGTCTCATCTCTCTAGGAACTGGAGATCTGACAAACAGAGCAGGCATTTGCCATGGAAAAATCATGAGTTTGCAGTTTGAAGTACTGGGTTTGAATCTATCTTCTGCTATTTATGGGAAGCAAGTCACCTACCAGCTCTATCTGAGTTATTAATGTAAATACAAGTTGATTCAGTAACCTGGGAATACAATGCTAAGAGATGGAGGTGGGATGTCTAAACCAAGGGAATAGACATAAAGAGAGTATGAGATACTGGTTGGGTGAAGAACTATATAGGTCAGCCAGAATGCAGAGAATTTTAAAGGAAACCAATTCTCAGAGAATTGGTACTTATTAGGAATTCATAAAGCTTGGGATAGTCTTAGAGAAGAAGTTAAGTTACCATGCAACAACATGAAACTTCTTGGCTTTTTTCCCATGGCAAGTTGAAACATGTCAACCACACACACCCTTGTGTCTTAAAGGAAATGGTTGATTGAAATCTAGGAACTGGATACACTTCCCTTCCTAGTATAAGACAAGTCATTCTGTGGTTCTGGTATTCACTTTCTTCATGTGCTAGGGTTGGGAGGGACCTTAGAGGCTATCTAGTCCTACATCTTTGTTTTATAGATGAGGAAACTGAAATCCAGAGAATTTAAGTGACTTTTCCAAGGTGATACAACTCATATATGTCAGAGAAAAGATTGAACCCTGTTCTTCTGATTCCAAAACCAATGTATTTACCATTGTACCAGACCTGGCTGCATTCAGGATTTCTCCATCATTTCCCCAGAGACCTCATCATCCTGCAATATCATATCAGCTTTGGTACTCATATTTCATTAGTTGGTCACTCTGATCCTCTGTCCTTCTGTTTAGAAAGAGGAATGAAGAACTCCTCCTAAAAACACCATTTAATAAGGTGCCTAGATTCACATTTTTTCATTTCCCACTCAACTGTACTACCTTAGACATTCCCATCTTAGTGCCTTTCCCTCTCTCCTTTAATCCTTTGAGATTCCTTCTATGTGTTGTCTTCACCTGTTAGAATTGAATAGTAATCCCCTTGATGGCAGGGACTGTCTTTCTTTTTTATATTTGTATCTTTAGCATTTAGTACCATTCCTGCCAAATATTTGGAGCATAATAAATGCTTTGGGCAGCTAGGTAGCATAGTGCATAGAGTTCTGACTGGAGTCAGGAATACTCATCTCTCTGAGCTAAAATCTGACCTCAGACACTTACTAGCTATGTGACCCTGGAAAAGTCAATTAACCCTGTATGTCTCAGTTCTTCTTTGGTAAAATGAGCTGGAGAAGGTAATGTCTACTGCCAAAAAAATATATCCCAAATGGGGTCATGAAGAATCAGACATGACTGAAATAAGTGAACAACAATAACCAATGATTATTGATTGACTGACTGACTTAGACTTCATGATCTTCCAGTCTTAATCCTATAATTTATAATGGTAATCTATGACTATTAACATTTCACAGAAGAGAAAAATGGAAGCCCAGAGAAGAAAATGGAAGTCATAGTCAAGTATTATGCCTGGGTCAACCCAGTTAATAAGTGAAAGACTCAGTGATATCAACCTCTAACTCTAGGACTCTTTTCACTATATGTAACACAAATAATTCCTATCTCTAATTCTTTGTGATCTTTTGGAGGTCAGTCAGTTTCTACAGTAGAACTCAAACCAACTTCTTAAAGTACTAGCAAGGATAGCCTTAGCTTAAAACTTTTGAGTTTATTTTAATAAGCAGAATATGAGACCAATTCATCCCACAAGCTGGTTTCCTCCATGAACATTTAGTTGGTCTGTTCCCACTGTCTCCCACAACCTATGTCCCCAACACTGGGGACCTTGTCTGTGTTCCCTCCTTATCAATAGATAGAGAAATATTCAAGATTCCAGACTTTTTTTTCTATAGAAAGGAAGCATAGGGTATTGTAACTATTTGCACATAGAAGTGGAAAAGAATGAATTTTCCCAAGCCATAAACAGTATAGAAATTCCCTTGAATCCCTGGTGTTGACCCTATATCCTTACCCACAAATCCACTCCCATATTCCAATAATAATGCTGCTACTAAGTGGACTGAAATAAAGAGCACTAGCATTCACTGTGCCTTTCCCCTAAAATAGCTCTGATCCCAATGAGTAACCCTGGAGAGGTAGAAATTAGCAGCAACTGCCCTAGCTGCCTGTCCTGCAGCTGCACTGAACTTATTTCCCTATGTCATGTCCAGCAGAGGGGTGAACCATCCACATTAGGCACCTCTGATAATTCTGCTTTAGAGGAGTCCCAGTTGATTTATACAAGATCTGGGCCCTGGAGGTTGAGGTAAAATGCAGTGGATTAATTCTGGGGGCTCTCTAGGATCAGATGGATGGTTTTCTTTTGTTTGTCAGATTCTCCATTGTTTTTTCCTATGTTCTTCAAGACTTCCATAATAGATTTTTGCATTTATCCCTCAAATGATTAGAGCAGACTGTTTTCTCACACTCCAGTGCAAAGGGAGAATTCAGCCATCCCTCTATTGCTCAAGTTATTGCCTCAGGAGTAAAGAAGTATCAGCTTTATGTAGCTTTCAGAGGTTCCTGATGCTCCCAAGGGGGTACCTTCGATTCCTGGACAATCTGGCTCAAGTGGATGCTTACATGTCTATTTTTATACTATACCATTTCACTTGATTTTATTAGTGGGTATATTTCCTCCACCATTGTAAATCTCAATCCCCAGTGAGAGGACCTGTGCATTCTTAACTCCTTTCCTTTTGGAGAGGAGGCCTAAAATCACCCTGGATTTTTAAGGGGTTAGGCAAATAAATATATGAATGAGTACACTTGGTTTCCATTCTCATTCTGATCACTAAGCAGTTGTTTAATCTTGAAGATAAATCAGCGCCTGAAAAAAAACTTCAAAGATTCTGAAAGGACTTTTCCCAGAAAAGAAATACAAGTTTTCTATTTCATATCATTGTTCAGTCATTTTTCAGTTGTGTTTGACTCTTTATGACTCCATTTGGGCAAAGATAGTGGAGTGATATATTTTCATTTCTTTTCCATCTCATTTTACAGATGAAGAAACTGAGGCAAATAGGATGAAATGACTTTTCTAAGGTCCCATAGTAAATGTTGAAGCTGGATTTAAACTTATGTAGATGAGTCTTCCATCACCTAGCTGCCCCTCCATTATCACTGAGTGCTGCAAATGACTGCTGTCATAGGAAAGTAAGCTATCTTTTTCTCTCTAAGTGACAACAAACAATCATGTTGTAGTTTACATTAAGCAGTGAAAGAGGTGAAAGACTATGGAAGCCTGTGGTGTTCATCATGGGTTTTTCCCCCTGCACTGATGTGAAATATATTGACTTAAATTTTAATTATGCATTAGTTCAGAAGACAGGAGAGAGAGAGGAAGGCTAATTTTACTAAACTCCCTTCTGTTGTTGAACTTTCCAATTAAAAAAAAAACTAAATAAATGCTATATAAAACTGTAGTCAGTTTCCTGTTCTTGATCAAAAACTCAGAAACTGTTCCTAATTAATCATGAAATGAATGTTACTTTCACTGGTCACAGAATAACCACTTTCTACCCCACCATCTCCAAATTGACTTTTCTAATGACCTTTACATTAAAAGGGGAGAGATTTGTACCCTTTATTATTCTCTATTAATTTGCTGTTATGGTTAACAGAGAAAAAAGAGGGACTTATTCACCATATAGTACCATAATCTTGTTGATATTATTCAGTTTATCTTCTTGCTAAATTTTGCTTCCTAGTTATCAGTTATGAGCTCTTCTTTTCACCAGATAAGATAGATCCAGTCAAACAAGTTTACATTAGCATGTTAACATTTCTCCTCTCATTTTTTTGGAAGAAAGTAATGTCTTCCTGGAGATGTGGGAAGGAAACCTGTTCTAATGAGATAATATTTATACAAGGCTTAACACAGAGCTTGGCACATAGTTGACATTTAATAAATGCTTATCTTATTTGCCTCATTCCTCCCCCCAGTGTCATTAGGACCTGAAAATTAATATTTACAATTGGTTGCCCAATGGGTTGTAGGAGAAAAATTCCCAATTTTTTTCTTTAAAAAATTTCTTTTTTTTAAAGAACTTAAAAATTATCAGCAATCATTTTAAAATCAAAGATCAAAAAATAGAATTAGACATGAAAGTGTGAACATCTGCCACACATATTTTATTTTTTAAAGGTTTCATTAAATTTAACAAGGTAATAAAACAATTTCCCTTTCAATTTCTTTTTGTTTTCTGCTCGGTATTTTTAATGTTTCATTTTCTTTTTCCCCCCCATTCTCACAATGTACACATCCAAAATAAACAACAGAAATCTGGTGCTGCTTAGCTCATTCCATGATAATGAGATAATAATGAACATGAAGGAAATGAAAGCAAAGTTTCTTGATAAAAACTGATGGGAAAACTGGAAGGCAGTCTGACAGAAAAGAAATTTGGACCAATATCTTACACCACATACCACAATTGGTTTAAAATGGATATGCCACTTGAATATTAAATAAAATACTATAAGTAATTAGAAGAGAATGTAATCTGCTATCTTTAACAATTATAGTTCAAGGAAAAGTTCTTAAACAAGGAATAGAAGTTGTAACAAAAGATCATGGAGTCATAGATTTCAAACTTGATAGGATTTAAAAGATCATTGAATTTAATCTTTTCATTTTATTGATGAGAAAATTGAGGCCCAGGAAGGTTAGGGCATTTTCTGGGATCATATAACTATAGAAATATAATAGACAATTTCAACTACATGAAATTGAAAGACTTTTGTGCAAACAGAATCAATACAAATAAGATAAGAATAGAAGTTGTCGGATTGGGGGGAATCACCTTTGCATCAGAATTCTTTATTATTATGTTCTGCAAAGACATCCTTCTCACTGCCTTTACCAGAATCTTTTCATCCCAGGGCCTGATATGCTAGGAAAAAGGACTTTTGGTGATGGTTCAGATTCTGTGTACAGGGACAAATTCCAATGCATGATTGAAATATATTGATAAATAATTCTTAGAAGTGCAAACTACTACCAAATATATGAAAGTTTACTTCAAATCAATAATGAGATAAAAGCAAATCTATAGTATTTGATTCTCTATTCAAACTCAGGAAATGAATAAAGATGACATGAAATGAGAGGGGCCATGGAAAGACTGAAACATCAATATGCTGTTGGTGGAATTATGAATTGGTCCAACAACTCCAAAAGGCAATGTGAAATTATTCTAAAAATTACTAAAGTGCAATAAGGGGATGGATGATGGAAAGAAAGGTCCCATAAACAGGAAAATATTTATAGCAACACTTGGTGCAGGAGCATAAGAACTGGAAACAAATGTCTATTTATTGAACTTCCTTTTACCCATTTTTATTTGTTTATGGAAATGTTTTGAGTTTTTTTTTTTGGTGTTCACTAAATTCAGAATAAAAAATAAAATGTGTTTTTAGAGCAATGTTTTCTCACACCATTCTCTTTTTATTAGGTTAAATGCTTTTCTCATAAATGGGTTCCTCCTGCTACCTCCTTTTTCCACCTCTGTAAAAGTCATTGATGTCTCCCTTATCAACTACCAGAAAACAATGGACTAAAATATAGGTGGCCTTGGTTCAACTATGGGACCTTGGGGAAATAATTTATCCTTCTTATTCAGGTTTTGTTAATTTTCAAGGTGGATATCAATTTAATACCTGTCCTCAGTTTTCCTGAAAGAAATGTTTTAGGAATGACTAAGATAATTGGTGTGAATAAATTAATCAATAAGCATTTATTAAAGCATTTTCTTTTTATACTGAATCAAACTGGCACATATATGGTTATTTCTTTCATTGTCTCCCCAAAAGACAGTTCCCTTAAAAGCAGGGAATATATTTTGCATTTCGTTTTATCTCCAGTGCTTTTAAAAAAACATTTATTTATTTTCACATTACTATAATAGTCTTGTTGTAAAAGTAAACATAATCTCCCCTTCCCCCACAAATATAGAGGAAACCTCAAGAAAAATAAAATGAGAGAAAAAGTGTACTTCAGTCTGTGCTCAGATACCATTAGCTCTGTCTCTGGGATGGATCACATTATTTATCGTAAGTACATCAGAGAAGTAAATTCAATATCCCCCCCCCCCCCCCACAATTGCTATTGCTAGCTGTATTTCCCTCCATCCCATTCCTCCCCACTTGCATTTATTTTATTCTCTCTCTTTTCCCCGGGTCCCTCCTCAAAATTATCTGACCACCTTCTCCCATGATCTTCCCTCTCATCTATCCCTTAGCTCCATTTTACATTTGAAGAATTATTTTCTTCAGAGAGCCTTCTAATCTCCTTTTCCTGGCCAATTATCCTTTTTTTTTTAAAGGTATTCTTCTCCTCACTGACCTATTGGGCAGCCTTTTCCCATTTGACCTAAACTGGTTTTCAAGATGTTATTTTCTTCACTATTTTTTGGTATCTTCTTCACAAAGTGTCTGACTTGGTTTTTGTGATTTTCTTGCATTGCTCTCATTTCTCTTCCCAACTTTTCTTCTACCTCCCTTACTTGCTTTTCAAAATCTTCTCTGAGCTCTTCCATTGCCTGAGACTAATTGCTATTTTTCTTGGAGATTTTGAATACAGAAGCTTTTACTTCGTCATCTTATGAGTGTATATTTTGTTCCTCCATAACACCAAAGTAATTGTCTATGGTCAGGTTTTTTTTCCCCTTTTGTTGTTGTTTGCTCGTTTCCCCAGCCTATGACCCGGTTTTAACTCTTTGTTAAGTTGGGCACTCTGCTTCCAGGGTGAAGGACATACTTTTCCAAGCTTTTGAGAGTTTGGGGGACATTCCCCCCAGGGACCTCAATTCCTTCAAGGTCTTATGAGAGGCTCTGACTGCTCTCCTGACCTATGCTCTAGTCTGCAATGACCACAAACACTCTCCTCTGCCCTGAAACTGTGAGGTCAGTCCCTGGGATAGTAGAGAGACCTTTGAGATATCCTCTGATGCCCTTACTGTCCACGGGCTGAAGTCTCTAGAAGCAGCTGCTGTGTGGCTCTGCAGGCCTGCTTTTTGGTTCCCTGTCTGGGGGCTGGGCTAGGGGCTGTGGCTGAGGTCTGAGCTCTATACTCATTTTGGTGTGGCAGAGTTCCTGCTGACCTTCCAAGTTGTCCTTGGCAATACCTGGGCTGAGAGATCTGGAAACTGCCCCTGTAGCCACAGCCCCAAGCACTCCCAGGGACCCAGGCACCCTATGGACTGTTCCTGGAAGACTGGAGCTGGTTTGCTCTGGTGTGGAGTGGCCCAGGCCCTGCTTCAGCCCTTTCCAGCCTGGGTGGAACAAACCTTTCACACAGAGCTTCCAAGTTGTCCAGAATCTTGTTTCACTCAGTCATTCTGTGAGTTTCACCATTTTAGAATTTGATTAGAATCATATTTTTAAGCCATTTGAAGCAGTCTTGGGGAAAGTTTCTGGGAATTCATGCCTCCACTCCACCATCTTGTCTCCATTCTTATCTCTAGTGTTTTGCACAATGCCTGACCATGGAGTGAAATGGTTCTGGTAAAGACAAATGAGAAGGATGTCTTCGCACAACATCCTACATCTGTCTTGTCCTCTCACTGTAATAAACATAATTGTGCAAGTCATCTCATCATGTATATGAAGATATGGTCCTCTCCAGTTGTGAAGGATAAATATACATAAATCCAGTTACCAAATGACATCACGTAACTCTTCTTAGCTTTGTTCTGATGATGAGTTGAAATGTTTCAACCACACACATTCTTTTGTCTTAAAAGAAATGACTGACTGGGATCAAGGAATCAGATTCCATTACCCTCCTAGGATGTAGAAAATGTTTTGGTTGGGTAGGACATTAGTAATGGAATGTTGATGTACTCTTTCAGTATTCCAGGTTTAGTTTTCCGAGTCATAGATGATCTAGGTGACTAGGTAATAAATATGCCCCTGTCAATGTTGGGGGCCCTTCTCTTGACCTTGAATAGTTATTTCCTTACTTTTTTTCCTATAGATAAGAACTTGAGTTGTTCAAGGAATCAGTATAAATTTAAGGTCTAGTTGTATTAGTAGAATAAGGACTGATGAATGAGGTGAAGATAAAGAAAAAAGGGAAAGTAAAAGATTGGATGCTACAAGATTTGCTACTAGCATTACTTGGAATGATATACTTTGATGGTCCTTTGGTTTCCACAAGAATAGTCAGCAAATGTTTCAGATAGAAAACTATACTTGAGATCTTATCTATAAGCATCCAGTTCTGGCTAACTGCTCATTTATGTAATCCATTACTTTAATTTCTTGTAGTGTGGCATTGAGGGCCACACTGGTTGAATTAGTAGCTAGAATAATAATACCAGGAAATGAAGTCAAGACAATCAATTTGGAAGGAGCAGCATCCTTTTAACCTAGAGCAAGACAAGATGAACAAATCAGTTTTTTAAAAAATAGCTAGAATGACCCCAAAATGAGCAGTGTGTGAATCAATTGTCAACCTACCAAGAATCAATGAAACTCAGAATGGTTAGACAGAAGAAGATATTTTTCCATGAAAAGGCTCAGTCCTTTCAGCAGCTTCCTTTGATGGTTTGAATATATTAACCACAAATACCCTCTCTTCCCTAGTCTTATATCTTAATAATAATTTACAATTATTTTGCACTTTAAAGTTTCCAAAGTTTCCATAATAACATGATTAGATAGGCAGTAGAAGCATTATTATCACTATTTTATAGATAAGGAAATTAAAGATCTGATTTAACTATGATCCACACCTATAAAAATGACTATGTTGAGATTCTAATCCAGGTTTCTTGAGCCTGGTCCTCTTTCTGTAATGTTATATTGCCTTTAAATGGATAAATTATTTCATCAGTGAAAGCATTCCCTTCACTGATGTACAACTGAAATTGTATGCCTACTCCTCAAGCACTACAGACACACACACACACACACACACAGATACACATGCAATATATCCACATACACAATAGACACAATATACACCAAACAACAAGAAAATATTTATTAAATATAGTATATTACTATATATTGTTTATCCTATATATACTTTACTATATATATATTATGATGCTATATGATATATACAATACTTTGTATATATACACATTTGTGTTTTTTATATATGACTGTGTATATGTGTATTTTCTCTTCCCCTAAATCTTCCATAAAGGATCTATATAATGTATTAGAGATCCCCCTCTGACTCTTTTAATTTCTAGGGGATGATGAATTTAATAGTTTAGAGAGAAATTTAAAAAATATGAGGATATTACACATAATATTGATTGACTGACAAAAAATTGTATATGTATCCTTCTTTCCTCTGATTATGATACCATACTGCTACAGGCTCTTATTACCTTACTCTTGAATTACTGCAATAGCCTGCTGGTTGATCTCTCTGCCTCAAATCTCTCACCACTCCAATTCTCAGCTGTCAAAATGATCATCCTAACACAAGTCTAACTGTGTTACCCCCTTTACTCAATAAACTCCAATGACTCCTTATTACCTCCAGTATCTAATATAAATCCTGTTTGTCACTCAAAGCTGTTTATAACTTAATGTACCTGGTTTCCAGTCTTATTTCTCATTCCTCATCATCATATCCTCTTCAATCCAGGGACACTGTTCTATCTACTAATACAGGCAAACTCCATCTTGTAACTGGAGACATTTTCATTGTCTGTCCTTTATACCTGGAATTCTCTACTTTTTCATTTCCAACTCCTGACCTGACTGATTTCCTTCAAGTTTTAGCTGAAGACCTATCTTCTACAAGAAATCTTTCCTGAACCTCTCTGATATTACTGTCTTCCCTGTACTGATTATCTCCATTACATAGTTTTTATATGGTTATTTACATGTTGCTTTCCCCCTTAAATTGTAAGTTTCTTTAGAGTAGGGAATTAGTCGTTGCCTCTCTCTGTATCTTCAGTGATTAGCATAGTGCTGGCACAATAGTGTTCAATAATTATTTGTTGACTGACCAAAATATGTTGTTTTGATTTTTCATCAGTCTTGTCAATGAATCAAGCCTATCAGTAATGGAATTTAACCTGACATGACATAGAACTTCCTCCCTTTTCTAGCACACTTTTATCTGTTGTCTTCCCCTATTAGTATTTGGCTCCTTCCCATAACAGTTGGCTTTTATTTGAATTTCTAGTGCACTTAGTACAATTATAGTAAGCACTAAATAGATCCTTTCTCCATTTATCTGTCTGCCTATCTATCTATCTATCTATCTATCTATCTATCTATCTATCTATCTATCTATCTTTGTCTATCTGTCTGTTTCTGTCTCTCTGTCTACATTTGTGTCTTCTATATTTATGTTTATGTCTTCTTTTTATCTACATCTATCTATCTATCTGATTTCTATCTACATTCATCTGTCTTTTATCTATCTATCTATCTATCTATCTATCTATCTATCTATCTATCTATCCATCCATCCATCTATGCTTATCTATCTCTGTCTCTCTGTTCAATCCATGTCTACCTTGCTATCCATGTTTATCTATATCTTTTATCTATATCTGTCTAATTAACTGTCTTCTATCTATTCATCTGTTTATCTAATCTATGTTTATATCCTTTATCTATTTCTGTCTTCTATTCATCTATATTTATCTATCCACGTCTATCTATCTATCTGTCTATCTATCTATCTATCTATGAGTATGTTTACCTATGTATAAATATCTATTTATTTATATTTATCTATTTGTCTAAAGGGCAACTACATGGCTCAGTGGATTGAGCATTAGACCTGGAGTCAGGAGGACCTGAGTTCAAATTCAGCCTCATACACTTAATAATTACCTAGCCATGTGACCTTGGACAAGTCAGTTAACCCCACTGCCTTGCAAAAAAATAATAAAATAAAAATGAGTCTAGGCTTTTTTCCTGGTCATGACTTTTAGGTAGCCCAATAATTTTTAAATTATTTCTTCTGGATCTGTTTTCCAGGTCAGTTGTTTTTCCAAAGAGATATTTCACTTTTTCTTCTAGTTTTTCATTCTTTTGGTTTTGTTTTATTGTTTCTTGATTTCTCACAAAGCCATCAGCTTCCTTTCGCTCCATACCACATTTGAGGGATTTTTTTTTCTTCAGAGAGTTTTTTAATCTCCTTTTCCAACTAGTCAATTCTGCTTTTTAAGGCATTCTTCTCCTCATTTGCCTTTTGGCCTGATTTTTCCATTTGACCTAAATTGGTTTTTAATGTTATTTTCTTACATATTTTTTTTTGTATCTCCCTCACCAAGCTGCTGACTTGGTTTTCATGATTTTTCTGCATTGTTCTCATTTCTCTTCCCAATTTTTCCCTCTACTTCCCTTACTTGCTTTTCCAAGTCTTTTTTGAACTCTTCCATAGCCTGAGCCCAATTCCTATTTTTCTTAGAGGCTTTGGATGCAGAAGATTTGACTTCATAATCTTCTGAATGCATATTTTAGTCCTCCATAGGACCAAAGTAATTTTATATGGTCAAATTCTTCTTTTTTCTGTTTTTTTGCTCATTTCCTTAGCCTATGACTGATTTACTGCACTTCTCAAGCTATTAAGGGTTTATAAGAGGCTTTGACTGTTCTCCTAGGCTGTGTTCTGGACTGTAGATGACCACAAGCATTCCCCTTTGTCCCAAAGCTGTGAGAAGGATCCCTGCTCCTCCATGGTAGTGTGAGGGCCCAGACTGCAACCTGGATCTGAGTATGTGCAAAGCAACAGAGTCTTGCCCCAGGAATAGTAGAGACCTCTGCAGTCTCTCCCCAGTCCTTTACTGTCTATGGGCTGAGTGCTCTGGAAGCAGCTGCTGGGTGGCTACAGTCTGTAGTTATCCTGAGGGCATCAATGGCCTGGGCTCCACATCTGTGGAGCAGACCTTCCAAGCTTTCCTCTGATCCCTGGGGTTCTGGAAACTGCTCTGGTTGCCATGAACTTAGGCGCCTCTAGGGACTCAGGCACCCTGCAGTTTGTTCCTGGAAGGCAGGAGCTGGTTTGTTCTGGCATGGTGTGACTGCAACCTGGATTGCACTGTGGCTTTTTCCAACCCTCCATCTGGTGGAATAGACCTTTCCTACAGATCTACCAAGCTGTCTTGGACTGGGGAAATTGTTTTACTCAGTCTTTCTGTGGCTTCTGTCCTCTAAAATTTAGAGTTTTAATTTTATGGTTTTTGGAGTTTTGGAGGGAAGAGTTTCTGGGAATTCCTGCACTCATGCCTCCATCTTAGTTCTGCCCCCGCTTATATAGTTTCTGTTAAAACCTGGTAAGCTTTTATAGCCAGGACTTATGGTGTATATTTGTATAGATAAGTACATACCATTCATTTACAGCATTGTTCTATAGAACTGTTACTTGTAAAATACTTTTGCCTAATCTTTGAAGAATAATTTAATATATATGTATTTGCATGTGTACATGTGTATACATACAACTAATATTTGATTCCTATCATCATATTCAAATGCAATTGAGTATGGATAGGTAAATATATTTCAAAGATTTTTGATTCCATTGTTATTTTGTATATATTCTTTATGCCTTAGCAGATAGTTTTAAAAATTATTATAGCTAAAAAAATCCATTCCAGATGACCTCTATAATAGCTTAACCATTCAAATAAAATCAACAAACATTTATTAAGTACCTACCATATACAAAGCACAGTTCTCAGCTCTGAGGGAGGTTGAAAGATGGATAACTCATAGTACATAGCAATAAGAAATGCACACAAATAATCATAATTCAAGAGAATCACAGACTCAGAGCTGAAAGTGAATACCAAGTCATGTAGTCCAACTATTACTAGAACAAGAATCCCTCATCCAATTTGCTGTTATTCATTTGCATCAGCTTCTGTGTCTCAGCATCTTTGCACTGATTGTCTTCCAAGCTTGGAATGCTCTCCTTACTCATCTCAGCCTCTTTGGAATCCTGGTTGCCTTCAAGATGTAGCTCAAGCATCACATCCTTTGTGAATCATTTCTAATTTGCTCCTCCTCCATCACCTTCACCAGCTGCTAGTGTCATTTATGTATGTATGTATAGTATGTGTTTTGTTGTACCCACAATTAGACTATAATTTCCTTATGAATCAGGACAACTCTCCCTGTAGGGAGACTCTGGGGTGCATCTGCAGCCTCTCCCCAGAGGAGATGGTGGTAGACTCAAGGCCCTTACCTCTCTTCCTCTTGGGCTGTCAACTTGCTCCCCACCATGGCACAGTGGATTGAGTACTGGACTTGGAGTTGGGAGGTTGAGAGTTCAAATCCAACCTCAGACACTTTTCTTCTACTCCTTAAAAGTGGGAACTATTTTACTTTTGTCTTTATATCTTCAGTGCTTAGAACAGTATCTGGTATATAATAGACACTTAACAAATGCTTATTCATAATGATTGATCACAATATACTCCATAAATGGTCATCAACTTTGCTTGAAGATCTTTATTAAGAAAGAACTTACTACCTCCCAGGCAGCTCATTCAATTTGTGGACAGCTTTAATGGTTAGGATGTTTTCCATGATAAGCTCAGATTTGTTTTTTCAGGTATAAGTGAATAATGAACAAAGTGGTAATAGCTAGTGCTTATATTGCATTTAAGGTTTGCAAAGCAAATTACACACACACACACACACACACACACACAATTTCATTTGATCCTTTTGATTACCCTGGGAAGTAGGAACTGTTATTATCTCTATTTTACAGATAAGGGAAATGAGACAAACAGGTGAAGTGTTTTAAATATCTGAAGTTGGATTTAAACTCAGATTTTCCTGATTCCAGGCCAGCAATATATTCATTGTGCCACCAAGTAGTCCTCTAAATACTCTGACTCTGAAAAATACATTTTAATTTTCAATTTAAAAATTTTAAAATTCTCAAGGGTTCATTTGTACTCATTTAAAACCTTCTGGTTAACTGTCAATATTTAGACCAATGATTTCCAATCCTGAATTCTGTGACATCTCTTTTATGCAGCTATATTTATTTCATTCTTCCACTCTCATGCCCTGAAAAAATTTGCAAAAGCAAATGGAGTTTTTTAATTAAATGTAAATTAATCATTCAAGAATTGAGCCAAGGTTGTTAATCGTTTTATTTCTGAAACTTACACTTAGATATATGGTAACTTCAACTTGATAAAATGAGAAAATTAAAAACTCACATTAATATAAGTATTGTTCATGGTGCTTACTTTCACCCCCACACAGCTGTCTTCTATTCAAGAGATGACAGTGGTATAGTGGAAGCTGTCTACAGCTGTAATTCATCTGAAAGAACAAGGCAAGGACTGTGGGATTAGACCCACAACTCCAAGCTTTAAAATGTGCTTACTGGGGTGGCTAGGTGGCGTAGTGGATAAAGCACCAGCCTTGGAGTCAGGAGTGTCTGGGTTCAAATCTGGTCTCAGACACTTAATAATTACCTAGCTGTGTGGCCTTGGGCAAGCCACTTAACTCCATTTGCCTTGTAAAAACCTAAAAAAAAATGTGCTTACCAAGCATAACAAACTACGTAAATTTCTTGCTAGAACTAGAACCCTGGACCTTGTATCTGCCTGGTAACACTATTTGCTGATTCTTATTTATCCTGCTACATTGGCCATTTCTCTAATCTATGCCTCTTCCCCTTCTTTCCTTTTAAGATATTCTATATGTGCTCATGTGTTAATGGATCAGCTTTGTTATAAGCATCATCTATAAATGTTCAAAGTTCTTGTAGAGAAAACAGAGCGATGTGGAGTACAGTATCTGACATACAATAAGAGCTTAGTAAGTGTTTAATGACTGAGGACTGGATGAATTCAGAGTTGGTGGGATGACTGGACTCACACAGACATTGATGGTTCAATGTCAACAAGGCAGAAGGTTGCCTGTGGTGTATTCCAGGGATTTGTGCTTGGTCTTGTGCTTTTTAACATTTTTATCATTGACCTGGGTAAAGATATAGATAGTATGTTCATTGAATTTGCAGATAACATAGAAAGAGGAGGAATGATTGGCATAATGATTGCTACAATCAGATTCCAAAAGGATCTTTACAAATTAGAGTATTAGACTGGATCTAATAAGAAGAAATTCAATGGGAATAAACAAAAATGTTTATATTTGGGTGCAAAAATCAATCTTTTATGTATAAAATTGGCAGGGTTAGAGAGCAATTTGTCTGAAAAAAATATTGTATGGAAGTTAGGGAGGTAGATTGTAAGCTCAATATAATTCAGCAGTATGATGTGAGAGCCAAAAAAAAATTATAATCTTGGAGACTGTTAGAAAAAGTTGTTGGTAAATTTTGTCTGATTCTTCATGAACTTGTGGATCAGACTGTCCATGTGGATTTCATAACAAAGAATTTGGAGTAATTTGCCATTTTTTTTCTCCAGTGGATTAATGCAAGCAGAGGCCAAGTGATTTATACAGGGTCCTACATCTGAGGTCAGATTTCAGCTCAGGCCTTACTAACTCCACTGAGGCATCTAACTGTTTAATTAGGAAAAACATAATTTACCAGATACGTTGGTGACAGCTCCACAGTACTCTACTCCCATCAGAATTCATCTGGAGTATTATGATGAGCTCTGAGAATCACAGATTAAGAAGAATATTGATAAATTGGAGAATGTACAGCAGAAGACAAACTGGTTGGTGACATACCTTGAGTAATTGTCATGAAGATTGGTTCTTTTGAAGTCTTATGTAGACATAAGAAATCATCTTTTGCAGAAATGAGGGACTATTGGCAAAAAAAAAAAACCCAACAACAAACAAACAGCCACACTGTCAGACTTTTTCAATATGTTAGTTTTGCTGAACTATTTTGTTCCCTATTTTTTACTCTTTGTCATAAGAAATTGTTTTATTGGAGGGACAGAAAAGGAATATACATTGGGAAATACATGATATAAAAAATCCATGAAAGAAAATTTATAAAAGACATTTCATATAGCATATATTCTGAAACTACTATACTAACTGCTGATCAAATTTGCAAGTGGGAATTCTAGGGGAGGTTATGGGAGGGCCTACAAGATTTCATCAGTGTACTGTTCTCAGTGATTATCAGTTGACATCAATTAGTCGGTCAAACTCAATCAACTTTTAGTTAGGAATATTTCCTTAGGAAGCATAGTGAATAGAGTGATGGGTCTGGAGTCAGGAAGACCTGGGTTCAAATCCAACTTCAGTCATTTATTAGCTATATGCCCCTAGACAAATCATAACATCTCTTCTATCCAGTCACTTCTCTTTACTCACAAAGTTACTATCTTGGTACCTACCCTTATCACTTGTTCTCATTAATCCTCTTGCCCAGGTCTTTTACCATACTACACACTGATGCCAAAAATCATTTTCTCAAGGTGCAGATTGGACTGTGGGACTCTCGCGGTTCAAATAACTTCAATGACTTTTTACTGCCTGAGGATAAACTATAGATTCCTGTTTAGTTTTGAAAGTCCTATCCAATTTATCTCTCTAGCCTCATTGAACATTGCTTCCTTTTCCTTAGTCTTCCAACTACCAAACTGGCTTTTTAGCTGTTTCTTCCTTATAACACTCCACCCCAAGTCACCTGTCATCTCCTTAACATCATCCCCTTTCTGCATGAAGCCTTTCCTGATCCTTTCAACCACTAGGGTAGTGCCCTGTTCCCAAACAAGTTTGTATTGAAAACTATACTTTTGATGTACATATTTTTATGAACTTGTGATCTCTTTATTAGAATGTAAGCTCATTGAGGATAGATTGTTTCATTCTTTGTCCTGGTATCCCCTGTGTCTAATGTTCCCTGACATATAGGATATTAATAAATACTCGTTTGGTGAGAATTTAGTACAATCACTGTGTTAAAAAACAAAACAAAAGGCATTTCAGGTCCTAGAAGTTAAATAACATGTCCCAGGTTGCACAATTATATGCACAACCTAGGACTAGAACCTGGGTTTCTGGCTTCTAAGTCTAGAATTAAGCAGCCAGGTGGTTCAATATATAGAATGCTGGGTCTGGATTTAGAAAGATTTCTCTTTGTGAGTTCAAATCCAGTCTAAGCACTAGCTATGTGACCCTAGGTAAGTCACTTAACCCTTTTTGTCTCAGTTTCCTTATCTGTCAAATGAGCTGGAGAAGAATATGACAAACCATTTCATTGTCTTTGTCAAGGAAGCCTCAAATGAGGTCATGAAGATTTGGACATAACTGAACAAGCGTATTTTAAAAAAAAAACTATTTTGTTGAGTAGTAAAAACTTCAATCATTTAAAGAGAGCTTTTTAGAAATTGTTGTAGTATATATTTGATTTTGTAATAGATGTATAAAATATCCCAAATCTGTATGGTGCTTTAAAATTTACAAAATATTTTTGTTGATACAAGCCTTTAACTCACAGTCCTATGAGTATATTTTAGACATAATTTGTTCATCAAAACAAGTAACTATTGGATTTTACTTTTGGGTTTGTGGCATCATTTTAGGAACCTCAAAGAGAAACTCTTCCACAGGTGCCTTAAGATCAAAAAGCTCAAGTAGAAGGCTTCAATCCAGTGGAGCCAGGATATGATTGGATGCCAGAGTGTGGGGCTGGAGGCAGTGTAAGTCTTCCCCCCACCAAACCTCCAGCTGGCTGCCCAGAGTAGAGCCCAGCCCCCTTCCTGAAGCTGCCAGCTTGGCTCTTTGCCAGAGGAGAGGGAGGGCAAAGAATGGGAAGCCTCAGATTCAGGGAGTTGGCTCAGTTCAGAGCCAAGCCTCCCAGAGAGGGGTGAATGAAGGGTGTCAGACCCAAAGGAAGGGCTCCCAGATCTTACTTTCTGTATGCATGAGTGTTTGAGTTTCCCTCCCTCCCCCACCCCTCCATATGATAATGGGCATATCTTAACCTCATTTTTCTCATCTGTAAAATGGGGATAGTGTTAGCCCCTACCTCACCAGGGTATCTTGAAGCACAAATGCAATCATAAATATTAAAGTCCTTGGCAAAGTTCAAAGTGATGTGTAAATATAAACTATTATTAAGAAGTTGGGAAGATAGCTGACACGGGGGAGGACAGTCATAAACTAAAAAGGCAAGGTAAAGAACATGGCTGGTCTTATTTTACTTTGATCAGAGACCAAAATCAGCAAAAAGTCCTTTCTATCATGTAAGTGTCAAATACAACATATCAGGAAGATTTATCTTTCTCGGAAATAATTCTCACAGCAGATGGCAAAATGCAATTGGTTACAAATGAAATAATAAAGTCTCTTGCAGGTAAGGTCATCCAGGAAGGAAGTAATAGAGGTCAGGGGAGGAAGGAAGAGGGACCACTGAGATGTCTGTGTGTAGGTGTCTATGAAAATGTGCCAGAAAGAAATTTTCTCTCTGATTGTATTTTGTATGGTGAGAAAAGTAGTTTGGTGCAGGAAGGATGAATGGGGGGGAAGGGTGGTTAGGGTTGAAACCTATGAATTCTTCAGTATCGGGAACTCTATTAAAAGAGCTCCTACCCAAGTGGAGTAATGAATAGAATACTCATGGTTATGAAGACATAAGTTCAAATGTGACCTCTGACACTAACTAGCTGTGTGACCCTGGGAAAATCATTTAATCACAGTCTGTCTCAGTTTCCTTATCTATAAAATGAAGATAACAATAGCACATATTTCCCAATGTTGTAAGGATCAAATAAAATAGTATCCAGTTTGTTCTCTTGTTCCCTACTGATACAGGTTGGCATTTTCTCTGTAATTTATAGTCATAACACTGAGAGAGATTTGCCCATAGTCATATAGTCAGTATGTGTCAAAATTAAGATTTGAACCTAGATCTTAGTTTTGAGGCCAATCACATACCTGATGTCATGGTCCTTTTTGAGAAGGAAAGACAAACAACAATCTGTGTTAGTAGTAGGAGATGCCCCACAGCTGGCCAATTGGGCAACATAGTCCCATTCTCCTCTCTTCTTCCCTCCTCTTCTTCCACATAGGGAATCACACCCTTACCTGAAAGCTGCTCCACTCAAAGGAATGTAAATTTTGATTGCCCAAACATGGCAAGATATCTTGGAGTTTACAAGTCTCAAATCACTCTAGTTCTTATTGATTGGCCCACAATAGTCCCAGACTAAGCTCCATTTGATCACTATTTGGGTCCTGATTGACTAAAAGTGAATGTAACTAGCAATTATTTCTTTTTTTTGGCCAGAAATTCTGAGATTTCCCTTCCAGAATGATTAAAAGAAAACAAAGCAAAATAGGTTAAAGAGGCCAATTTCTGCCTTATTTTTTCTTACCTAGCTTAAATCACTGAATGGGTGTTGCTTCAGTCAAACCTGTTAAAGACCTTAGCATAAAAAGGTGGAAATCTCTCACTACATCCAGGGCCATCTCTAGTTGTCCTGATCCACACCTGGACCCAGATGTTCCTAAAGGAGAAAGTGAGATTGGTGAATGTACATCCTTCCCTCACTTAAATCCAATTCCCTTGTTTGTCATGAAATCATCTCCCTAATGTCTTGGTTGTCATTGGGAATGAAGGACAAAGAACAACTATATCATATTCTCTCTAGAACAAGGTAATACTTGGGAAAACAACTACAGTTTGCATGCAGAATTTTCTATATTTCTAGGGTCTAGGCTTACATTAGGTTTCAGATTGCGATCCTCTCTGCTAGTCCATTCAGATTTGGATCTCCTTCTGTGAGACAAGAACCCGGTTACAACTGGGGTGAAATTATAAGGGTAGGGAGGAAGGGTGAAAATAAAATACTTTCATAAACAAGAGATAAACTTATCAATTAAGAGAGGGGTAAGAGTTACTCAAGAAACCACAAAAGGGGTCTGTGTGTGTTTGTGTGTCTATGTAAATGTGTAGAGAGAGGGGGTGGGCATCTCTAAGAAGGAAATTTTGGGAAGTTGCAAAGAAAAGATCATTAGCCAACAGGCTGCTTTCCACCCATCATTCTGCCAGCCAAGTCTCTCTTATAATTAGGTACATTTGGATAGAAACCAGCCAATTGATTCCATTTGTCTATCCCTCTGCTTTTGGATTCCACTACCCATCCCCCTCATTCTCATTCTTTTCTAGCTAGTTTCTTTTGTGTGTAGGAGGCCTAGTTAAAGGGATTTTGACATAAAATAGAAAATAAGTAATCAATAGGAAGGACTTCTTACTGTTGAGACATAGAGCAGATTAATAACAGGAGTAAGTAGAGATCAGGCTTTGAGGGACTGGGGTTCAGCTCTAGGTTCATTCCTTGACTGACTTTGTGATTTTGGACTTGTCACTTATTTCTGAACCTTCAGTTCCTCTTAAAATGACTAGAAGATATCCAAAGTCCCTTCCAGTTTAAACTCTGTGAATCTAAGTTCCTATGAAATAGTAGCCATTCATAGGAACCTCTTTTCTTCCCCTACCCTTCCACTAAGAGAGACAGTCTATTCAATGCTTTCCTAATTTTCATATCTTTGTCTAGTAAAACAGTGAAATAAAATTAAAAAAATTTTTTGCCATTACCCTTTTATTCATTTCTGAGTTAGAAAGTCTCTCTGGATATATGTTCCTTGCATTTAAAATAGGGACCACCATCCCAGTCCTCTCCTTCACAATAGTTACAAATCTCTGAATTATCTAGTAGGTGTCCATCCTCCCCAGCATGACATAAACAATACCCCAAGAGTTTGCTAATAATAATAATAATAATAATAATAATAATAATAATAATAATAATAACAATAATGTTTATCCTTTGTTATTGAAGAAGACCATTACATCAGGGAGGCAATGTCATGACAAGCACATGAATTGGATTTGAGTGAAGGGGATACCCTGCTAAGTCACAGCCTTACTTTCCCCTCTGGAACCATCTGAGTCCAGTGGCCAGATATGGATCAGGAAGACTGGAGTGACTTGCTCAAGGTCACACAGCTAGTAAGAATCAAGTGTCTGAGGCTGAATTTGAACTCCTATCCACCTGACTCCAAGGTCAATTCTCTATCCACTGAGCCACCTAGCTGCCCTACCCAGAGTTTGCTATGGCACTGCAGAATAAAAGATGAGATTTATCAGTCCTCTACTTCAGTGTCTTCAGGCTCTTTCTCTGCTTCTCAAGGGTAGAATACACATTAATAAATATTATTAGCAGTTGACTTGAGTTGGAGTTTGCCTTTGAGCAACTCTTGGCCTTGCTCAGATCATAGACTTTCTTAATTACTTAAAAGACCTGGTGTGTGTGTGTGTGTGTGTGTGTGTGTGTGTGTATACTTGAATTTCCTCCTTCTTCTTTCTCTAGTGTTCTTAGATGGTCTCACTGGAGAAATGTCATTCTGACCGCTCCGGTTGTTGCTTTCATATGTTCCAGGGTTTACAAGGAATATTTCTTTATTTCCACATTCTAGCTCATTTAATTGAGAACAATGTCTCTCTCCCTCCACTCCCACCTTTCCTTCTCCTCCCTCCTTCTCTCTCTCTCTCTCTCTCTCTCTCTCTCTCTCTCTCTCTCTCTCTCTCTCTCTCTCTCTCTCTTTCTGTCTCTGTGTTTCCCTCTCTGTCTGTTTCTGTCTTTCTCTTTTCTGTGATTTCTTTCAGTGTAGGGGGATCTTATAACAAGCTTCCTCTTCAAGGGAGATTATCAACTATCTAGATTTTTTGTTTTGTTTTGTTTTGTTTTTACTCTAAGGCAAACCCTCTATCCACCATAAGGCAGTTAGAGAATATAGTAGATAGAGTACTGGACCTGGAATCAAGAAGACCTCAAATATTTACTACTTGTGTGACCCTGGGCAAGTCACTTAATCCTATTTGCTTCAGTTTCCTCATCTGTAAAGTGAGCTAAAGAAGCAAATGGCAAACCATTACAGTATCTTTGCCAAGAAAATGCCAAATGGTCACAAAGAGTCAGATATGAGTGAAAAATGACTGAACCACAAAATGCATACTATAGCATAACTAAATTAGCATTATAGTGTTTGTTCTGCAAGAAACTCTATTTTTGGTCTCCTTGCCTTTGCACTGTTTGTACCTGCTCATTGGAAAGAACTCCATCCTAAACTCTGCCTTTTAGAATCCCTAGTTTCCTTTAAGCCTCAGCTTAAATACTAACTTCATGACACATTTTCAGCTTCCTTATATGCCAGTGTCCAAAATTATCTTTGTAGGAGTGGGATCAAAACAACCCCTCTATTTTAATCTTCATATTTTAACTGAGAGAAATCTCAATCAATAACTGAATGGTCTTAGATTTGCTAAAGGACCTTCAAATTGGAGTGACACAAGAAAAATTATACAAGAATCATGTTTGGAGAGATTGGAAAAAATTTGGCTATACCTCTGACATATTATCTGAGGAAACCATCATGATTTTTGGCTTTTAAGACTAACATTCTTTTTTGATGCTCTTGAAACTGCTTCTTTACATTCATATTTCTCTAGTTTTTCATAAATAAAATACCTTTTCCTGCTTTTTTTTTAAACATGAAGCTATTTCCACACAAGTAAGGCCTTACACCACTTTGTTGACAAAGATATTCAGGTCCTAACATCTATGCCACAGATCATTTTCTCTCTAAAACTGTTCAGGTCCTATATTAAAAATAAAATTCTTTTTCTAATCATATGAGGCATTACCATTTCATCCATAAGAGGAGCAATAGTTTTTATCATTTGACAATCAGTATTGGCATACCTATGTCTGAGGAAGAGCCACCTGGAAGGAAAGGAAAAGTATTGACTTAGATCTTGATCAGTTCTCTTTTTAAATATTTGTATTTATTGGTTTTTCCAACAACTTGCAGTGATAGTTTTCTCCAATCATTATTTTTACAAGGTTTACATTTTTCTCCATTTCTCCCTTCCCTCCTTCCTCCCCCTACAGAAAGTAATCTAATATAACCTCTACATGTGTAATTATGCTAAATATAGAATTATGTTAATCATGTTGTGAAAGAAGAGTCAGATCCAAACAAGGAACAAAAAACATCAGAGAGGAAAAAAATGAGATAATACATAAGACAACATTTAAAACTGAAGATAGTAAACTTTGGTCTGCCTTTAAACTCCACAATTCCTTTTCTTATATGGCTGGTATTTTCCATCACAAGTCTTTGGTTATTATACTGCTGAAATGAATAAGTCCATTATAGCTGATCTATCACCCAATGTTGCTGTTAGTGTGTACAATGTTCTTTTGTTTCTGCTCCTTTCACTCAGCATCAGTTCAAGTCTTTCCAAGGCTTTTCTGAAGTCCCATTTTTTCATGATTTCTTATAGTACAATAGTGTTACATCACATTCATATGCCACAATTTGTTCGGCTATTACCTCCTCGATGGGCATCCCCTCAACTTCCAATTCCTTGCACCATGAAAAGAGCTACTATGAATATTTTTGCACATATGAGTTTTTTTTTAATCCTTTTTCATGTTTTTTCTTTATCTCTTTGACCGGAGGAAGACATCTTCAAATGATCTAAAAGTTCTTCCCACTAGTATCCTAGTAGCATCCCCAGATTAGCTCATAATAGTGTGTACATTGGGAGCCAGAGATGAATGGACACAAATTCCACCAGGTTTAAGGAAAATTTCTGGAGGACCTCATAAATGAGAGAAAGGACTTCTAACAACCAGAATCCATAACCCCTTTCTGGTATGTGTTTCCTAAGTTTGAACCCACTTTTCCCTAGACTTTGTAGGAACTGGGAGCATCTTTTGAACTAATTGCTTTTATTTTTCCACCTTAGTAAATACATTTTTCTAAAAGCTACTTAAAACTGTCTGACTAAAGTATAAACTGATAATCTTGGGGAAAACTTAGTCATATATATATAATGGTATTAAAGAATTATCTTTGAACCCTTGGGATACCCCTAGAAAGTTGAGGGGGGAACACACACACAGAGAAACCAACTTGTGAGTGGAGGTGGCAATTGATTTAAGGATCCTTAGAGAGTATTTGGGCTTTATTTTGTGTCAATTTCATTGAAATTTTTCATTTTTCTATATGAAATATGACATTCCTTTAAGATTAAACTTAGCAGTTTGTTGATGAAAGGAACAGAAAAAGTATTTTTGTATAAATGAAGAGATTTATATTGGTTATCAAATGCTATGAACTTTCACAGCTGTTACAGATGAAATAGTGATTAGAAAAATAAGTTTGTTTTTAATATATGCTACTAATATTGACTATGAAGAAATACAACTTTTAGATGGTATTTGGACAATGATCTGTATTGTAGATGTGAAGAGCCATGGATCAGTGATGTGTCTCTTTGTCAACTTTGCTTTTGTCCTTACTCATGTGGGATGAGTTTTATGTTATATAGAAGCAGAAAAAAACTATTTCATTTATGAAAAACTAGAGAAATGTGAGAAACACAGTTCAAGAGCACCAAGTAAGGTGAAGAGAGTTGAGAATCATAGTGGTTGAAAAATATCAGACAACTTGCATATACATGTTTTATGACTAAGAAAAAACTAAAAAATGAGAAATCATATAAATATCTGATGACTGAATTACATTTTAAAAGTACAATAGGTCTAATAGAGCAAATTTGGGAAGTTGTATATTGAGACTCTAATTAGATGTATGCCTCTGGGTGAGTCATTTAACCTCTCTCTGCCTGTTTCCTCAACTGTATAATGGAGATCATAATATCTCCTCCAGGGTTTTTGTGAAGATCAACTGATACATTTGTCCATAGCTTAGCAGGATTGACAGATATTATTAGGAGACACCCTGTTTTCCAGAGCTAAGATTCAGCAAGGAAACTGTACCCCACACTTGGCATAATAATCATCCTTTGTACTCAACCTCTGGTTGATCTCTCAGCCGAGCAAAATTCTAGAATTGTTTTATATAATTATTGTATAGCTTTGACCAGCAGCTGGTGTTCTCTGAGCTTGGAAAAGCACCTGCTCTATCCTTGTTGTGAAGCCCTGCTTTGAATCAAACTTATTACATCATTACTATTACCTCATTGTCAGAGAGCCACAGTTCACTGTGTAGCCATTGGTCTAAGGACTGAGAGTTTCCCGCTGAGAGGGAGGGGCAGCACCTGTATCTAGTTTGCCTCCTTACTTGAAAGCCAATTCTTATATTTTGAAAATAAACTTTGGTTTTATTCCTGATTCTTCTATCTTTAGCCTATTCTGTTTGGCTCCACCAAACCACAAGTTATGGACCAATTTAGTCAGATGACATTAAACGCTTAATACATGTGCCCTTTCCTGTATCAGAGCCCTGGCAGTTAGAAGCAATCAACTGATAGAAATCTTCAGCTGAATGGATTCTTCATTGGTTGGACAAAGGATTAATTTCACTGGTCAAGAACTCCAGCAATATGCTATTGCCTTGAAGCATCACTTAGAGGTGAAGAAAAATGTGGTTTTTTCCATAAAGGCTTCTTGCTCTCCACTGCCACCTCTGATGATAAAAAAAGAGCAGAGATGGTTTTTCAGTTAGGTTTCATATCAAGGGGAAGGCCATTCTAATTATATAGACTAGCATGTGGTTTAATCAGTAACTTGCCTGGTCTATATAACTTAGCCAATTTGGCGGGTTTTACAGTTTTTATTCTTTTTTATGTTTTTTTTTTTACTTAAAGGGATTGCTCTTTACAAATAACCTTTTAAAAGAGATAGTTAACTTATGTCAAAGCTACATTAGAGTAGAAAAGAAAAGAGAATTTTCCCAAATGAAGAGTAGTGAGATCAATGGCCAAGCTGTGAAAAGAGAAACAGTTTTGTAGAATGCAGATGTTCTTGAATGGACCATTTCAATGCTTGTGGTCCAAATTTGTAAGCTATCATCAATACATTACTTTTCCTCCCTTATATAATTCCTTGCCAGGTTTCTACAAATCAATATGTGCTCACTCTTCAACAAAGTTATTGAGGGCATTTTTGGGAGATCCAGTGTTAATGTATATATTATTATTATATGCTTTATTATTTAAGCATTAGCTTGAATATATTACTCTCTATATTATTTCTTTTACTTTATTGTAAAGTAAATGGTTATGTTTAAGATCCCAAAATATCATTACTGTGAATGAAGTGGTTGGGTAAATGTCAGCCATTGTGTGGATGTGTTTAACTTCTGAGTTGTTTGTTAGGCAGGAAACATCTTGGATGGGAGCTCCAGAGCTGAAATAGTAAATAGGGAAAGTACATTTCCCCTCAAAAGGTTTACTGTGAGGGATACTGAAAGTTTTTCAGTTTAACAATGTGGTAGGAACTTCTGCATAAAAACATGTTGGAAGGAGCTGGACAAATTTAGAGAGAAGTAGGGTTATTATTGACCTACTTAGCTGAGAAGTGTGAAATCTCTATATATTGTAGATTTGTAATATTTTCAAATTTTCTTTAGACTACACTTATAGCACATATTTTTGTTGCTTTTTTCAGTTGTGTCTGATACTTTATCATTTCTTTTGGGTTTTCTTGAGAGGGATACTGGACTAATTTGTCTTTTCTTTTTTCCAACTCATTTTATAGAAGAAGAAGAAGAAACTGAGGCAAACAGGGGAAAGGAACTTGTCTAGGGTCACACACCTAGTATGTGTCTGAGGCTGAATTTGAACCCAGGTCCTTTTTCCTGACCCTTTTTATATACTACTCCATCTAACTGCCCCATAGCACATATGATGTATTGTTCTTTGAGGATATTTGACAAATCACTAAGAATATATTATCTGTGTTACATCTAAATGTGTACACGTAATCTTCATACCTAGACTGTAGACTCCTTATAAAGACTAAAATAATTTACTTTTGCACTAGCATATGTAGTTAATACAAAGGAAGAAGGAAGAAAAAGAAATAAGCATTTATTAACTACCTATGTCAAAGACTTTTTGTTATTATTCAGTTGTTTCAATCTTGTTCAACTCTTTGTGAGCCCATTTTGAGTTTTCTTGGCAAAGATACTAGAATGGTTTGCCATTTCCTTCTCTAGCTCATTTTACAGATGAGGAAAATGAGTGACTTGCCCAGGGTGACATAGCTAGAAAGTGTCTGAAGTCAAATTTGAACCAAGGTATATGAGTCTTTCTGATTTCAAGACCTGGCATTCTATTCACTGTGCCACAAAACACTTTACTCAACACTCTACAAACATGATTGCGATCAATCCTCACAGGAACCCTAGGAGGAGGTGCCATTTTTATTCTTGCTTTACAGCTGAGGAAACTAAGTCAGACAAAGGTAAATTTATAGCTTTGACCAGCAGCTGGCGTTCTCTGAGCTCTATCTAGGCAGGATCTGAATTCAATACTTTCTGAATCCAGGCTCAATGTTTTATTTACTGCCTCACCTAGCTATTCTTTGGATTTTTTTTTAGCAAGACAATGGGGTTAAATTACTTGCCCAATGTCACACAGCTAAGTAAGTTTTAAGGGTCTGAGTCTGAATTTGAATTCAGGTCCCCTGGATTCCAGTGCAGGTCCTCTATTCACTATGGCACCTGGTCGCCCCTCACCTAGCTGTTCTGACATATTTGTTAATTGAATTTGTTTCCCTCTTTTGAAAATTATCTGTTGATATACTTGACCCTTTTTATCCATTGTATCTTGACTTTCCCATTTTATCATTTAGGAAATTGAAAGTCAGTCAAGTGAAATTATTAGCTCTGGGTCACAAAACTTGTAAGTGTTAAATCTAGGACTTGAAGCTAGTACTTCTGTCTTTTTTCATGATGCTTTTACAGTCACATTATGTAAATAAAATATTCAGGATATCTCTATGAGTTTGAGGAGATATTGGTAAGGAATAGGAAGAAAATAGTATAACTTTTTTCTTTCATTTAATGTGCTTAAAAACAATCTTAGGAAGGAAACATCTAAATGAAATTGGCAGATGCAACTAAGAAGGTGATGCAAACACTGGGGAAAAGAGAGAAATAATACACATGGACTAAATAAAAAATGTAGCTAGGAAATAACAGAGGTTTACTTTGGGAAAAAACCAAAAACTACATCTGGGGAAATATAATTTGGAGCACATAGCTGTCTAAGGGGGTGGGAGAAACCTGGAAAGCAGCAATGCTGAAAAAGACAGTGGTAGAACAAGGAAATTTTGTACTTGAGATAGCCTACAAAATGGCAGCAACTTATAGGCTAAAGGTGTTTATCACCTTCTGTTTTAAGAGATAGAAGGGGGTAAGAATCTGAAGCCTCTTTTGGTCAAGAAGATGCCAATGTATGGTGGGGGGGCAACACTTACAACTGTGTAGGGTATTATTCATTCAATTGCATCTGACTCTTAAGAACTCCATTTAAGGAGTTTTGACAAAGTCACAGGAGTAGTTTGCTATTCCTTCTCCAATTCATTTTACAGAGGAGAAAACTGAAGTAAACTGAGTTAAGTGATTTACCCAGTGCCATAGTTGGCAAGAAGCAACTCGAAAGAGTGTAAGGTCAATTTTGATCTCAGATCTTTCTGATTCCAGATCTGGAGCTCTATCCACTTTGTAACCCAGCTGCCTCTAAAAAACTCTAATATTAAATAATAAATCAGAGATATGCTAAGTATTTTGTGAGGTCTAAATGATAATAGTGGGAGAGATGGGGTGGAAGTCATTATTGACAGTATCAAAAAAAAAGGTTTCTAAAAGAAGCATTTGAATTGGAATTTAAAAGATGGATTCAAGGGTTCCACAGTTACAAGGGGATAGGGAGCAGAATGAGCAAAGATACAGAGGCAGAAGATGCTGCATATATAAGTTATGTTAAGTAATCTAATTTGGATGGAGTGTAGTGTGTGGTGAGAGGATCAGTGTAAAAAATAAGACAGGAAAATAAGGTTGTGTCAGACAGTACAGGACCTTGAAAGACAGTTTAAAGACTTTGAACTTTATTCAACTAGGGGAGCCATTGAAGGGTTCTGAATGCATAATGTTCTATCTACATAATGGCAGACCAAATAGATGCATAAGATCCTGCTTGGGAACAAAGAAGATAAATTTAGAAAATCTGTTAGTAGGTTTTTGGAAGAGTGAAGATCACTCCCTAGGATAGGGTGGTGTCAGCGAGAATAGAGAAGACTCATAAGACCACAGATCTAGAGGTGGAAGTAATGCTCTTGAAAGAAGTAACAAAATAAGCACTGGTTTTTTTTTCTCTTTCTTTGGTTTATTTATTTTATATTACTACAATAATATTGTTATGAAAGTAAACATAACTCCCCCTCACCCCCCCAAAAAAATAGAGAAACCTGAAGAGAAATGAAGTGAGAGGGGGAAAAAAGTGTACTTTAGTCTGTGTTCAGATTCCATTGGTTCTGCCACTGGGATGAGTTGCCTTTTTAATCATAAGTCCACCAGAGAAATTGCTTGGATATCTTTTCTCACAGTCGCTAATACTAGCTGTATTTCCCTTCATTCTGCTCCTCCCCACTCCCATTTATTCCATTCTCTCTCTCTCCTTTTACCCTGTCCTTGCTCAGAAGTATGTTGTATCCAATTGCTTTCTCCCACAATCATCGCTCTCTTCTATCTCCTACTTCCTCCTTCCCCTCCCCTTAACCTGTCCCCCTTATAACATCCCTTTCCTCTCATTTTTTCCTCTGGAATAAGATAGATTCCTATTCCCTACTGAGTGTGTATGTTATTTCTCCACTGAACCATTTCTGATGAGATTGAAGGCTCACTCATTCCCCCTCACCTTCCCCCCTTCCCCTCCATGGCAAAAGCTTTTTCTTGACTCTTTTATGTGAAATATCTGAGCCCATTCTACCTCTCCTTTCCTTTCCTCCTGGTATTTTCCTTCATCACCCATTGACTCCATCTATTTAATATTTTATACCATTATATTTACTTTACTCCTATGCCTTGTCCATATATGCTCCCTCTAACTATTTTTATAAATGAGAAAGTTCACATGAATTATCAGTATCTTCTTCCCATGCAGGAATACACATGGTTCAGCATCAGCAAGTTCCTCATAATTAGTCCTTCCCATCCACCCTCTCTATGTTTCACCCTGATTCCTGTACTTGGAAATCAAGATTTCTGTTTGACAATCCCCTGTTCCATTGAAAATCCATCTTTTCCCCTAAAAAAGCATGTTCCTTTTTTCTGGGTAGCTGATTCTCAGTTGTAAACTAAGTTCTATTTGCTTTCCAGAATATCATCTTCCAAACCCTTAATGTAGATGCTGCCAAATCCTGTGTAATCCTGACTGTAGACCACAGTAGTTGAATTATTTGTTTCTGGCAGCTTATAGTATTTTCAGTTTGACTTGGGAGTTTTGCAATTTGGCAATAATGTTCCTGGGGAGTTTTTCTTTTTGGGATCTCTTTTCAGGAGGTGATGATTGGTAGATTCTTTAAATTTCTATTTTACCCTCTGCTTCTAGGATCTCAGGGCAATTTTGATGCATTATTTCTTGAAAAATGAAGCCCAGACTATTTTCCTGGTCATGACTTTCAGGTAATCCAATAATTTTTATATTACCTGTCTTGGATCTGTTTTCTAGGTCAGTTGTTTTTCCAATGAAATATTTCACCTTTTCTTCTAATTTTTCATTCTTTTAGTATTGTTTTATTGTTTCTTGATTTCTCACAAAGTCAACAGCTTCCTTTAGCTCCATTCTACATTTGAAGGAGTTATTTTCTTCATATGGTTTTTTTTGTCTCCTTTTCCAACTGGTCCGTTCTGTTTTTTAAAGCATTCTTCTCCTCATTTGCCTTTTGGCCTGCTTTTTCCATTTGACCTAAACTGGTTTTTGACATGTTATTTTCTTCCATATTTTTGTATTTTTTTTTCACTAAGCTGCTGACTTGGTTTTCATGATTTACTTGCATTGCTCTCATTTCTCTTCTCAATTCTTCCTCTACCTCCCTTACTTGTTTTTCAAAGTTTTTTTTTTCTGAGCTCATCCATAGCCAGAGCCCATTTCCTATTTCTCTTGGAGGCTTTGGATACAGAAGCTTGGACTTTCTCAGCTTCTGAGTGTGTATTTTGATCCTCCATGGGACCAAAGTAATTTTCTTCTTTTTTCAGTTGCTTGCTCATTTCCTCAGCCTATGACTGATTTATGGCACTTCCAAGACTTTGGGGGGCTTTGGGGAGTTTTGGGGGTGCTACATAGGGACCTTAATTCCTCCAATGTCTTATGAGAGTCTCTGATTGCTCTCTTGCCTGTGCTCTGGCCTGTGGTCATACACAGGCCTTCCCATCTGCCCTGGAGCTTTGAGGAGGGTTCCTGCTCCTCTATAGTAGTATGGGGGCCCAGACTTGACTTGAATCTTAGTATGGACAAAAAGTAGAGTCCTGTTCCAAGGATAGTGGAGAGAGATCTTCAGTCTCTCCTCACTCCCTTACTGTCTGTGGGCTGAGCACTCTGGAAGTGCTATATGACTACAGGTTCCTACTGCAGGTTCCCACCACAGGCCAGAGCTGGCTGGGGCTCCATGCTTTCTCTGGTGCTACAGTGTTCTCTCATCACCCCTTCAAGCTGTCCTTGGTGATCCCTGAGCCAAGAGGTCTGGAAACCACCCCCTCTGCCACAGACTCAGGGGCCTCCTGGGGACCCAGGCACCCATGAGCTGTTCCTGGAAGACTGGAGCTGGTTTGTTCCAGCCTGGCGGCACTGCAGCTCTTTCTAACTCTGGGTCCCAGTGAAACAGACCTTTCCTGCAGATCTTCTAAGTTGTCTTGGGCTGGGAAATTGTATCATTCAGTCTTTCTGCGGGTTTTGCCCCTCTAAATTTTTGCTAGAGCCATAATTTGATGACTTTTGGAATTTTTTTGAGGGACTAGTTTCCAGGAACTCCTGCCCTCATGCAGTCATCTTGGCTCTGCTCCCCACCCCAGTCAGCACTGTTTTTAAGGAAAAATATTTGACCTTGATTTTGAATAAGTTGAGGTTGAATGTCTAGGTGAAGATGACTTGTAAATGGTTGGAGATGTGATCTACTGCTGAGGAGGAATGATAATCCTTGTAGACATTACTTAAGAGTCATTTGCTGAGAGGAGAGAGATGAAGCTCAAGGAATGAATGAGAATATTAAGGGAGAGAAAGGAGAGGGGGGAAAAAAGATAAGATAAAATCATGAAGACTACTTACCTCAAGGATCTAGATGAGGACAAAGAACTAAAAAATTAAGAGTTTGAGGGTCAAGAGAGCTGAGAACACTTGATTTCTCTGAGGACAAGAGAGTAGAAAATTTCTATAATGATTTATAATATTAAATTATTTACAGTATTAAATGCTACAAAATGTTCAAGGAGGATAAAGATTGGGGGAAAAATGACCATTGAAATCTGGTGACTGATAGATGAACATTGGAGAAAGTAGTTTCAGTAGCACCAAAGGAATATTAACCAGATTACAAATGGTTAAAGAGTAGAAGCAATGAATATAGACTTTTTTTTGTCGAATATAAATGCTAGTGAAGTATTCATAAATTTTGGTTCAAGTTGGGATGGATGGTGAATATAATTTTAAGAAAGGAAATTCTCAGTTAGGTATCAGGAAACAACTTGGTTTTTTGATCATTTCTGTAGTAGTTTGCCAAGGTTGGTATCTTTAAACCAGATAAATCCAGAGAAGGTATGCTATAAGGGAAATATACTGTATTGATATCATATGTTTGTATAATCTGACATATGTTTTAGCTTTAATTTGGAAAGTATCATTTGGAGCACAATTGTTGGGACTTTGGCAGAGATTCTTTGTATCCATCAGTCGAAAAGTATTTAAGTGTTTACTATGCTTTTAGAAACTATTCTAGGAACCAAGCATACAAATACAAAAGCAAATTAACCCCTGCCCTTGAGAAGCTTACATTATATCAGAGGAACTGAACCTTTTGAGTCTATTGCTAGTTGTGGTGTGATAGGAGGCATAACATAGAGAGCAGATTGATGATTTTTAAAAAAAATTTCATGTTATTTTTCCACTGATTTAATTTAATTTTCATCACATTTGTTTCAAAGTATGCCTCTCTTCCCCTACTTTCTGAAAATAATCTTTTGAATCAAGAATAAGGGGGGGAAAACTGTCTAGCAAAACTAACCAGTACATCAACCGTATCTAATAATGTATACACTATTCCACACCCATGGTGGTATAGATGACTTTGGTGTCAGGAACCTATGTTTGAATTCTGCCTCAGATACTTAATACTTGGGTGACACTGGACAACACCCTAACCTCTCTCAATCTCAGTTTTCTCAACTATAAAATCTGGATGACAATAAATGCATCTAAACTACAGAGTTGTTGAAGGATCAAAGAAGAAAAGTTGTATACATGCTTTTGAAATTTTAAAATACTATATAAATGCTACTGACACTGAAGATTTTCTTAAAGTTTTTACAAGGCAAATGGGGTTAAGTGACTTGTCCAAGGCCACACAGCTAGGTAATTATTAAATGTCTGAGGTTGCATTTGAACTCAGGTGCTCCTAACTCCAGGGCCAGTGTTCTATCCACTATACTACCTAGCCACCCTGACAATGAAGATTATGATGATGATTATCCTTGTGTATTGAAAAGAGGGAGATGCATTTTCTTAATGTTTTTCTTGGATTGGATGATCATTTAAATTATACAGCCTTCAGGTTCTTTTTTTTTTTTCATTTTTTTTGGTTTGCCCACTCACATATGTGAATTTCCTGCTGATATTCACATTTTAAAGAAAAATTTCTGCTTTGCTTTTGGAGAATGTCTACAGCTACCAGCAGATTAAATTTTTCTAGAAATCCACTTTTATTAAAAATTAAGATAAAAGCACTCCTTTCCCTAAGAAATTGAAGCAACAGTCCTCAATTTTGCCTGTTTTAGAACTGATTTGGTTAAAGAAATGAGCTCTGGGATAAAAGAACTGGGACTGTTGAACTTGCTCTGCATAAAACTTAGCTTAGTATATTGTACCAGGTGGTGCCTAATTAGTATTGTTTGATGTTGAACCAAGAAGAAAGGTCCTTTCCCTCAATTTCTTTAGCCTTAGTCCAATCATCTGTCAGTTTAAAGTCTTCATCTTTTCCTAGACACCTTGCCTTGATTTCAGCTTTCAGCTTTCAGCTTTCAGTGTGCCCATTTCCCATCCCAGGCTTCCTGCCAAGATCTCCTTTGTTTCTTCCCTGGCCTTCAGTCAAATCTTCAATTCTCAGTAAGAACTTCTTTCCTTCTGTCCTCCCATCTTTCACTCTCTTCCTTCTGTCTTGTCAACTTCCCACATTATCCTTTTGGCGTCACTTTTTGCTCTTCCTGCCAGCCCATCTTTATTATTTTTCCCCTCTTTTCCCATTTCCTATATCCCTCAATTTTTACTTCATCGTGTGTGTGTTTGTGTGTGTGTGTGTGTGTGTGTGTGTATTTGTGTTTGAAGGTTCTTAATAAAAGGGCAGGTGGATTTTATTTAGTGTTACAAAAAAATTAAACTCATGCTAATAGCTAAATTTGAGACAGCTTGATCTGGGTCAGCAGGTTAATTTTTCTACAAAGGCTATCTCAGATCTCACCTTCTCAGTGATACCTTCTCTTCCCACATGAGATCCTAAATGGTCTTATTGTTCTCTAAATTTTTGTGACACTTAGGATCTTCATCATCACACCAGCACTTACTGAAGTTTTGGGGTTTTTTGAGGGGGTGGGGATGTGGACCCATGATTTAATCAACTCAGGGAGCTCCCTCTGCTACTGATACATATTGACAACTTTTCTGCATCTACTTAGTTTTAGTAAGCTTGCCTGGGTACTGAGAGGTTAAGAGACTTGCCTAGAGTCAAACAGCCATTAGATTGTGCCTTCCTCCGTTAAAAGGTAAGTTCCTTGGGGAGGCTAGGTGGATAGACCACTAGTCCTGGAGTCAGGAGAACCTGAGTTCAAATCCTATTTCAGACACTTAATAATTACCTAGCTGTGTGGCCTTGGGCAAGCCACTTAACCCCATTTGCCTTGCAAAAACCTAAATAAAAAGGTAAACTCCTTGAGTGAAGGGATTTTTTGTGAGGGGGAGTGCTATTTTTGTATCTCTTGCAGCACAGTGCCTAACACATTAGACACTTAATGTTTGTTGACTGATGACACAACCAATTTTTGTCAGAGGGAAGTTTTGAACCCATGTCTTTAAAGTTATATGCATACATACATATATACTTATTTCTGTATATATGTATTTTTGCGTACTCAGCACAGGATACACTCAGGAAAACTTTATAATTGTTTGTGGGGGGGCAGCTAGATAGAGGATAGAGCACTGGCCCTGGAGTCAGGAGGACCTGAGTTCAAATTCAGCCACAGACACTTAATAATTGCCTAGCTGTATGACCTTGGGCAAGTCACTTAACCCAATTGCCTTAAATAAATAAAATTTAAAAAAAAATTTTTGTGAGGGAAACACTTTGTAAATCATAAAGTGATATATATATATATATATAAATGCTGCTTGTCACAATCATCTCTTGAACCCCTTCCATGCTTTTTTACAAAACCACCAGGGTGAAACCAGGGTGCCCCATCTGTCCCCCAAATCTCTTCATCTTCACCTTGACAGATTTTTTAGAACAAAAACTTTGTTAATGAACATCATGGCAAAGGGTATGTAGGTGGTTCACAGCATGTATACTTACCCAAATTGTTCAGAAAGAAGAAAACAAATATTTATTATGTTCCAGAAAAGGCACTGTGCTAAGCAAATCTCACTGGGTCCTCACATCACCTCAAGAGGTAGGTGCCTATATTTCTGTTCTTTTAGAGTTGAGGAAATTAAGATAGCAGTTAAGTGACTTGTTCAGACTTCTATTGCTAGGAGATATCTGAGGCCAGATTTGAGCACAAATCTTTCTGATTGCAGGCCCAGTGTTTTATCCATATTGCCATCTCAATGCCTCCAAATTATAAGACCATAAAACTACAGTTAGGTAAAACCAGTAACCTTTGGGACTGGGGTCTTATTCTAATTTAGACATTCCAAAAGTTTCTGGTCTTTCAACAGAAATTTATGGTTTGGAATTACTGACATTGTTATGAAGATTCTTGCACTTGGGTTGGGAGTCAGAGAAGATTTCTCTGGTCCTTTCCAATTCTGTTAGAATATAAACTCCTTGAAGGCAGTCACTTAACAGTCCCAAGTACTCAACATAATATACATATCACACCTTCATAAATGCAGATCTTTTGATTATTGATTTAAGAGCCTATGATTCTCTGCTTTCTAGTGGAGTGTCAGGCTAGAAATTGATTATGTGGAATAGCCCTTTCCCCCATTCTCCCCTGAAAATACATGTTACCTTGAAAGTATAAGACAAATGCCCTATTACTTTTCATGGTAGTCCAACTCTGATCATATGGCTTAACATAACATAATGGTTCTCAAACTTTTTGGTCACAGGACAACTTTATACTTAAAAATTATTTCTCTCACAAATTAATTTGAGAAATGAATCATACTGCAATGGACTATGGGGTAAATGATTCAAACCTTCTGAGTTTGTGTTAAACTATTAATATTTACCATATTAAAAGTTAAAATAGATAAGCATACAAAATTATTAAATTATTAAAATAGCAATAATATATTGATTACATATTTTTGTTGTTTTTGTTTTTGCAAGGCAATGGGGTTAAGTGACTTGCCCAAGGTTACACAGCTAAGTAATTATTAAGTGTCTGAGGTCCAATTTGAATTCAGGTGCTCCTGATTCCAGGGCCAGTGCTCTATCCACTGCCCTCCTAACTGCCTTGATTACATCTAAATATAAATAATCTTAGTTTCATTATTATTTAAGAAATGTTTTCCAGAAAAAATTAATGAGAAGTGTTACTATTTTAGATATTTTTTGAAAATTTCTTTAATGTTTTGTTTAATAGAAGACAGCTGGATTCTCATATCTGCTTCTGCATTCAATCTGTTGCAATATGTTGTTTTAATTGAAATATATGAAGAAAATAATATAGCGTAACTGATATGTAGATGGAAAAGAGTAATTTATTGACAAATAATATCTTAGTTTTATTTTGAAAATAGTTTTGATCTCATGAACACCTTGAAAGAATCTCTAAGATGCCTAAGAATCTTTAGTTTGAGAATTACTAGATTAGATTATTTATAATTTTTTGCTTTTTGTAAGGCAATGGGGTTAAGTGATTTGCCCAAGGTCATACAGCTAGGTAATTATTAAGTCTCTGAGGCTAGATTTAAACTCAGGTCCTCCTGACTCCAGGACAGATGCTGTATCCACTGCCTCCAATTAGATTATTTCTTTGATCCTTCCCAATTCCATTAGAATGAAGGCTCCTTGAGGGAATTATATAATACTTGCCAGTGCTTAACTATAGAATATATAAGCATTTAATAAATGCTTGATTTAAATAGCTTATGATTCTACATTTGGTGGGGAAAACCTGAATAAACTAGTCCCGATCAGTGACCTAGGTGTTAGTCTAATAGTTATTTGTGGAGATAATTCTCCTCTCTCAGTCTCCCTGGAAGGTATAAGTTATTCTATAGGTCATAAGACAAATAATCAATTACCTTTTATAACTGAACTTCTCTATGCCTCAGTTTCTTTCTCTGTAAAATAAGGGAGTTAAATTCAGTGACTTCTAGGATTCCTTTTCCCTTTTCATCTATGATTCCATGACAATATGACCAAATGAAAGAAGCACCTAATATTAATATAAATAACCAGCAAATTTCAACTACTTTTTCTTCTTCAGGTACAAAACAAAGAGCAAAGGAAGGACAGTCTATTCCCTTTTCATTGTTATTTTTACAGGTAAAGAATCCAATTTGAATCTTGATAGGAAGCAAGCCAGATGGCTTTGTTTTGTAGTTGACTATAAGAGGCCAATTTTTTTTCCTCTAAAACTTGAGTTCAGAAATCTTGATCCTTGCTTTCGGGAAACTCTCAGCATTTGTTTCCCTGGTGGTGAATTCTCCCAACACAAATAGGAGAAGCTGCTTACAGCAAAGAAAGAACCTGGGGCCTGGAAGATGTACTTCCCATCTGCTGAGTCGCTTTCAGCACATGGCTTAGATTTTTTTTTTAACACTTGTCCAGTAACTGTGTGTAACAAGCCACTTGTGCCAAGAAACTGACAATCTGTAGGCCCAAAGATGAAGAAAATGAATTTCCTTGTGGAAACTGTAAGACTCTTGGACAAAAATGTATTTTAGAACTCCTCCTGTAACTACTTATTCTTTCTAGTATGCAAGATAGAAAAATCCTGGGTTTTCCAACATTCCCAAATTAATTTGAGAAATGAATCATTAGTGCAATGGACTAAGAGGTAAATGACTCAACCTCCTGAGTACAATATTTGCTGCCAAAAAACAGTCAAATTTTGGGGGAAAACCAATAATTACCAAATCACTACCATCTTCCTTTTCCCACCAAAAAAAATTCCCAAATTTGTTCATAGAATCTTAAAATCTGTAACTTATAGATTCATAGATTTAGAGCAGAAGAGTATTTAGAGGTCATTTAATCCAACCATTAATTTTAGCAACAATGTTGAGACTGAGACCCAAGAGTAATTTACCAAGGTTATACAAGTAGTAAGGAGCAAAGTTGAAATTTGATTTTAGATCTTGTGACCCTGAGTTCAGAATTCTTTCTATTGCTCTTAATAAAGTATAATATTATTCCATTTCTGGTCCTATTCCTCAGCAGCTTTTGTTTCTGTTTTCTAGGGTAATGAAAATAGTAGTGTTATTGATTAGCGGGTGCTTGGTACTCTTGGGGATTGGAATCATAGAATGTTAGTGGAAAAAGGGATCTTAGAGGTCACAGAATTCCACATGTGAAAGAGAAACAATTTTGCCCAACCCAAACCTAAACCAAAGTGAATGAATGAATGAGTGAGTGAGTGGATTGGTTTAGTACTTATCATCTGCCAAAGACTTTGCCAAGCATTGGGAGCACCAAAAAAAAAAAAAAAAAATCAAGCAGGGGGGATAATTCCTGATATTATAGTCTAAAAGAAGAAGAGATCACATGAATAGGAGCAAGAGTTGGAAAAGGGTAGGCTGCCTTGGTTCTGAGGACAGCTAGGTGACCAGTGGACTGGAAACAGGAAGATCTGAGTTCAAATCCAGTCTCAGTCACTTCCTAGTTAAGCCACTTAATCCTATTCAGTTCTCTCATCTGTCAAATGAGAAGGAAATGGCAAGCTCCTCCAGTATCTTTGTCAAGAAAACCCCAAATGTGGTCACAGAGAGTCAGACATAATTTAAATGATCAAACAACAGTGGTTCTGTGAAAGAGAAGGGAAAAAAAAAAATTATTGGCAACCAGGGTCCTAAGGGTTTGAGTTAGAGTTGCAGTGATGAAAGAAAGAAGAGGGCCAGGGTTTGGAAGGCATGGGTTAGAAATGGATCTCCTCAAGGACATTCCTGATGAGTGTCCATGGAACCTCACTCTTGGACTCTAGTGAGGAAGAGCCATTTCTGCTTTTGATTTGTTGTAATGTTTTTCCTCATCGAAGATTGGTGGAACAAAAGTTGGAAGGGATTATAGACCTCATCTCATTCAGTTCCTTCATCGTATAGATAAGATAGTTGAAACTTGGAAAAGTGTCCAAGTTTTCCAAGGTCATACTTAATACCAGAGCCAGTTGAACTTCGTCCCTCTGATTCCATATCCAATCCAAACACTTATTAAAAGCGTGGGAAACTCTTAACAGGAAAAGTTTGTAAACTAGTCCTTTTCCAGGTTGATCAGATTGTTAAGCCTGAATGGCTTAACATTCCAGTTAGGAATGCCATTTTCCAGGGGAGCATGCCCTGCATCATAGGACTGTAGATTTAGAGCTGGAAAGGATCTTAAGGGTTATTTAGATCAACTTTTCCATATTACAGATAAGGGCAAATTGGAAGCTAGTAAGATAGGGAATTAGACTTGGAAAGATCTGAGTTCAAATTCTGCCTTAAATACATACTAGTTGTATGGCTCTGGGCAATTCACTTAACCTCTTGGTGCCTCAGTTTCTTCACTGGTAAAATGGGAATAAAAATAGCACCTATCTTACAGAGTTATTTATTGGAAAAACACATGTAAAGTGACCTGTCTGTTCTTGTACATTTGTTTTAGTCATGTCCAACTCTCTGTGCTCTCATTTTGGATTTTGTTGGCAAAGATACCGGAGTAGTTTGTCATTTGCTTCTCCAGATCATTTTACAGCCGAGGAAACTGAGGCAAACTGATTTGGCTCACTTAGTAAGAGTCTGAAGCCAGATCTAAACTCAAGAAGATGAGTTTTTCTGATTCCAGCTACCTACCTGCTTTGTAAAAGGCCTTGCAAATCTTAAAATGCAATATCAATGCTTATATGTAGCCCTAGAACTAGCTTATATGTAGCCTTAGAACTCACATAGACAAATTTAAATCTAGAAAAGATTCTAGAGATCATCTAGCTCAATAATGTTCTTTAATATTTCCATTTTTGAAGGTCTTTAATTCTGAATACATATTATGAAAAGGATATAGTCAGTTTCTCCTACTGGAATGAGATATTTCAACAATTATAAAGTAACTTTTTATTTTCAACTTTATTTTCAACTTCCAGACACAATGCAGTATTTAAAACTACAGTGTACTTTCATTATACATTCTGGTTTTAACACATACAAACACTTGTAAATATATTTTTAGGACTAAAATAACTGGACTAATAACAAAGCTATATTAGTGAAAATAGTTTGCCTCTACTTTTCCAGCTAATTGTACATCACTCTGATATATTCTAGCTAATAGTGATAATGGTACCTAATTCCTTAGGATACAAAAGAAAAGTATGAGAGTGGAAAGGTACAGCATATCATAATAAACAATGGCTATGATTGATGTTGTTGCTAGTATTAAGTGACTTGCCTAATGTTACTTAAATAAGAAATGGCATAAGGCATAATACATATAACTTAATAGATAAATAATAATCTATAGTCAAAATAGATATGGAAGAATCTATATAATAAGTTAAAAAAGAAATCAATTTGTACAAATTACTTTCATCCTTAAATATAATTTTTCTATCCTGATCTTGTTAACAGCATCTTAAAATAACATAACATTTTAAAATTGTTTTAATGCACTGCTTAATGAATAGCAAGAAAATAAAATTTCCATATACAAAATAGAACAGGGAAAGCAGATTATGTAAAAAAATGCATCTCAATCATTTACAGGTTGCTTTTTTAAAAAACATATAATAAATTCTACATGTTACTTTCAAAGTTGTCCTGCTTTGTCTGAACTTCTTCTAGTTTCTCTTCTGTGCAATTAAAATAAAAATGCTTCAATGGCCCTGTTTTCTTCTTTTCTTTGGCAACCAAACTGATAGCTTCTTTCTCCTTGCCAAATCCTAGGTCCAGTAAAAAAGAGCAGAACGTAGCTTTTTTTGGTAACAAGCAAGCATAGTCAAGCAAAATAAATGCATACATTTGCAATGAACAAAAGTGTATAATCTGATTCTGTCCCTCTGTGAGTCCATTACTCCTTTATCAGAAGACAGGGCATCATGTTTCCTCATTATTCTCTGGAACTGTGGTCAGTTATTACATTGATAAGAGTTTTTCAAAGTTGTTTTTCTTTACAGTGTTAATGTTTTATTACACGAAAAGTTGTCCTGTTTTTTCTTCATTTCTCTTTGCTTCAGATTATTTGTCCTCACAGATTTATCAGAAACCATTCCTTTTATTATATCCTAGGTTACAATAATATTGTTATTACTTTCATTTAGGAACTGTTAAGTGGCTCAGCAGATAGACCATACTGGCCCTAGAGTTAGGAAGACCTAAATTTCAAATTCTGCCTTAGACTCTTATTAAATGTCACCCCCAAGCAAGTCACCAAACCTCTATTTTTCTCAATTTCCTCATCTGTAAAATGCATTTTAATTATACAGTTATGTCTTCTACATCATCCATATGGGGAATACTATACATTCTGGTTTTAACTCGAACACTTGTAAATATGTTTTTGAGGAAATCTGCATAAAATTGTTTGACCCTCCCTTTGTACTAGAATAGTTTGAATTATGATATTAAAAAGATAAATATGTTTATCATGTATAATACTATATATATATTTATATATTTTATGCAGTTCTAAGTTTCTAAACTATTTCTGGCATCTGCTGTTGTCTTCGGCTTCTACAAAACTCCCCCAAAATTATGTCCACCCCCAATATATTGAGTCTTTGATGAGGAAAGTTGGAAAGGATAACTGTAGTACCTATCTCCCAAGATTGTTATGAGGACTAAATGAAGTAATTGTAAAGCAATTAGCATAATGTCTAGCATAAAGTAGGTACCTTATAAAGATTAGCTATTTTATTTTTATTATTTCACCATAATTTTGTTCTGACATTTTTACAGTTGATAGACATCATCTTTATTTCTACTTCCTTGCTACAACAATAAAAACTGCTACAAATATTTCTGTTTATCTTGATTCTTTTCCTTTCTCTTTAGAGTATAGTTTTGATGGTGGTATTTCTGAGTTAAAGACTTTGCACAGTTTAGAAATGTTTTGGAAATGATTTCAGATTGTTTTCCAGAATGGTTAGGTCAATTCACAGGTCTACTTATCATGTGTGGCAGTGTGTCTGGCTTTCCACACCTCCATCCCTAGTTGTCATTTTTCCTATTTTGCCATCTTTGCCAATCTGATAGATGTGAGATATAATTTCAGAGTTGTTTTAATTTAAAGTTCTCTAATTATTAGTGGCCTGGTTTTCTTCCTCTGAGAATTGCCTATTCATATTCAATGGTCATTATATTGGAAAATGACTATCATTTTAATAGTAGAACCAACATTTTATGCATCTTGAATATTAGACTTTTATTAAAGAAATTTGTTGCAAAGATTTTTTTGATATAGTCAAATCTTTCTTATGTGATTCTGTGATTCTTGGTATTTGAATTCTTTATTTCTGGTTAATTATATTTTTTCTTTGATCTAGATTTTGACTGTTCATATTCCTGGAACTTTTCATTTCAGAGTTTTCTTTCAGGAAGTGACTAGAAGATTCTTTCAGTTTTTACTTTATTCTTTGTTTTTTAGAAATCTGGCCAGTTTTCATTTATGAGCTCTTGAAATATTGAACCCATAATTTTTTTTTTAGCAAGATAGTAAGGGTTAAGTGACTTGCCCAAGATAATACAGGTAGGTAATTATTAAGTGCCTGATGTCACATTTGAACTCAGGTCCTCCTGACACTGGTGCTCTATCCACTGTACCACCTGGTGGCCCCCAAATCTATGATTTTTTTGTGGTCATGACTTTCAGATAGACTTTTTGATTTTTAGATCCCCCCCCCCCAACCTGTTTCACAGCTCAGATTTTCTTTTTTGGTATGTAGTAACCTTACACATTCTTCTATTCTTTAAGTCATTTGATTTTATTTTACAATTTCTTATTGTCTTATGAGGTTATTAAGATGTTTGGTTCTTTCTGGTTTTCATTGACTATTAAAGGTAAAGTTTTTGTACCTTTGCTAATTCTCCTTCTAAATCTTTCCTCTAGAGCTCTAATTTCTTTTATAATTCTTTTCTCTAGAGTTCTCATTTCATTTATATTATCTTTTTTAAAAAAAGATCTTGCTCATTATTCTCAAGAATTTTAATTGACCTTGTGGCTAAGTTTAAAGAGCTCCTTATAAATGCTATGAAGTTATGCTCTTTTGAGATTTTATAGCAGATTTTCTGTGTCTTTTTTCATTTGCTCATTTTTCCATCTTCCTTTATCAATTGGGACTTCATGTTAGGGCTAGGCTCTGTGAACTTTTGGAGGAAATGTTGAAGTTCTTGTTTTGTCTTGATTTGTATAATCTGATGATCTCATGTTTTTCTGCTATCTTTTTCAGTCATTGAGCTCATTCAAAGCTCAATTCGTTATACGAAGGGCAGATAAGGCCCGGGAGCATCATACTTTCATGGAGCTAATCAGTCTGACCATAGGGCACAACTTGAGTATGACCCTCCTGTTCTGATCTTTGTTAACTTCTGACCCTGGATTAGGAAACGGGTGACTCTGCTATAGGGTCTCCCCCATGAAGAACTCCAGGAGACAGTAGCTAGTTCCAACCTCTGTCAGTCAGCTGAAAAGCTCTACAGACTCAGAGACCTAGAATTGCACCATTTCTTCTATCTGGGCTTCCTGCCCTGGTTATTCAACTCTAGGATCCAGCCCCTCCAAGTAGCTCTGGCTACTTGGCGCTTGCTGTCATGGTAAACAGCCAAAGACCCAAGACCCCTATACTGAATCTGAGAGCCAAGTTAAGGGTCAGAAAACATGGTTGTCAACTCATTCTTGTTCTTTAGTCCTTAATTAAACTTAATGACATTTAAAAATTCCTCTATTAAGCATCGATTCAGGGTTTGGCCCCATGGGGTGCCATCGAAGACTCTTTAGGGGCTTTCTTGTCAGGATCCCTTTCCTAGTTGTCAATAACCAAAAAAACCCCATTCTTTAAAGAATTTATCATATTCAGGGTACTGTGTTAACTGATGGGGATACAAATATATTTGTGTGTGTGTGTGTGTGTGTGTGTGTGTGTGTGTGTGTGTGTGTGTTATATTGTATGTGTGTTATAGAGAATAGGGAAGAGACTACACCAGAGCATGGTGGAGAAGTCAATCTGAGAAGTCCCAAAGCAGTGCAGCTAGATGAAAAATGAACATCCAAAGACTATCTCTTTATGATAATTTGGACTGAAAAAACAAAACAACCCTGGACTTCTAAGATTTTGTTACTTAGCTTGGTGCCATTCTTCATTCGTTGTTAGAATAGTATCAAGAGAATGGTACTGATCTCTCTCTAAAACATAAAACTTTTGTGAAAAGTTTTCAAAAAGTCTGTAATATTCCTCTTAAAACCATTATTTGACCATTCATTAAACTCATTAAAACCATTCATTTTCCCTATTCCAGGTCTAAATCTGTTTCTCCCATTTCTAGCTGTTATCCCTAGTTCTATTCTCTGGAGCCAATAATAATAGCTAGAATTGATATGGTTCCTACTATGTCCTAGGTACTAGAGATAATATTTACAAATATTATCACCTTTGATCCTCACAAGAACTCAGGAGGCAAGTGCTAGTTTATTCCCATTTTACAGATGAGAAAGTTGAGGTAAACAGAGGTTAAATGACTTGCTCAGGCTCATACAACTATTCAGTGTCTGAGGTTAGATTTGAACTCAGGTCATCCTGACTCCAGACCCAGTGCTTCATCTATTGTGCCATCTGACAGACTGCCCAGAAAACTAGTTTCTGTATGACAGACCTTCAAGTATTAGGAGGCAACTGCTATGTCTCATAAATTCTTTCAGTTCTCCAAGTTAAATATTCTTAGTTTCTGAGGATACTCTTTATATGGCATAGTCTATAGGCCTGTCACTATCTTGGTCACCCTCCCACAGAAATTTTTTTAGTTTGCACTATATTTCCTAGAATGTGGCTTCCTAAGTGGAACAAATTAATCTAGCCCAACCATTGTTTTAAAAATGAGGAAATATAGGTCTATCAGGATTAAATAATGGAAAATATGTGTATGTTCACATACAGATAGACACACATACATTTATGCACACACACACACATATATATATGTGCACATATATATACATATATATATATGTATATATATATACATATATATATATATATATAAATTGAAATCAGTTAAGATTTGACTCCTAGTTTTGTGACTAATTGTGTGAGATTAGGCAAATGCCTTCACCTTACAGAATCTTTTCCAGGGCAGCTAAGTGGCACAGTGGATAGAGCACCCATCCTAGAGTCAGGAGGACCTGAATTCAAATGTGACCTCAGACACTTAATCATTACCTAGCTGTGTGACCTTTGGTAAGTCACTCAACCTCATTGCCTTGAAAAAACTAAAAAACAAAACAAAACCAAAAAAGAAAAGAATCTTTTCTGAAGATTGGTCCTTTGTAAATGAGATTGAGATTAAATGGTCCTCATTTAGAGACCTCTTTATAACCTGTTCATTCAATCATTCTGTGCCTAAGTTTATAGCGTGATATAATGGTTGTCAGAAATGTAACCACTGACAATTGGGCTGTCTGGTCACTGCCCGTGTCATCTCATTGTACTGCCTTGGATGACTAGGTAGTGCAGTTGGAGGACACTGGACCTGGAATCCAGAAGACTCATCTGAGTTCAAATCTGACCTCAGACACATGCTAGCTGCTTGACCCTGGGCATATTACTTAACCCTGGTTGCATCAGTTTCCTTATCTGTAAAATGAGTTGGAGAAAGAAATGGCAAATGACTCTAGTATATGTGCCAAAAACCCCACCAAAAAACAAAAAAACCAAAAACAAACCCAAATGGGAACACAAAGAGTCCACCACAACTAATAAATGACTAAACAATGAAAACATATGGCATTTGGATCTTCATCTTATGTCAACTTCTAATCCTTAACTCTATTCTAGTTTCCTTACCATCAAAACAAAACCCTCCAATACTAGCTTTAGGAAACCAGCAACATGATGTTTTTATTTGAAAATGCTGTTCTGTCCAAAGCATTCCTACATGGAGTTGTGAGTTTTGAGGGTTGTGGTTGAAAAGGAACCACATTTACATGACAATTTAGCAGCAACTCAGCCTACTGAGAGAAAAAGAGGAGAGTGGGAGGAGAGGGGATGGAGGGGAGTGAGAGACAGAGACCAGACAAGCAGAGATAGAGACAGAGAGTAGATGAGGCTAGACTCTGGGAGCTCATGTTGGAGCAAGTACCGAGGCAGAGTTTTATGTAACCCTCACTCAATCTCAAGCACCTTATCTTTGGAAACAAATGCTGTCACTTCACAGTCTCAAAGTCAGAAGGGAGCTCAGAGGTATCTAGTCCAAATGATACCTGAGCAAGAATTCTCCCTTCCCCCAACTCCATTGTTATTCAGGATGGTTGAAAGGATCAATGCTTTTGAAATGCCAACTTTTCTTCTTCTTGATCTCAGCAAGAATGATTTTTCATGACTTTCCACTGGGCTTTGTGGAATATTGGTCTAATATTGCAGGGGAAGGGGGGATGGGAAAAGCCTCTCTATGGTTTGCAGATGTTCAGCATTTTCATGGAAGCTGACTGTAAAACTCAAGGAGAGATGTCACTCAGTCATTCTTCACATCTGTACTAGTTATGAAGGAAGTTAGAAATAGAAATAAATGAATATAAAAGACATACACATAAATACACTTCTTTTTTTAAAGGGCAGTTATTAATTTGTTGTTGTTTTTCAGTTGTTTCAATTGTATTTGACTCTTTGTGCCCCATTTAGGGTTTTTTTTTTTTTTTGGCAGAGTTACTGGAATAGTTTGCTGTTTTCTTTTCCAGCTCACTTTACAGTTGAGAAAATGGAGGTAAGCAGGGTTGAATGCCTTGTCCAGGGTCACACAGAAAGTGTTTGAAGCTGGATTTGATTTCAGGTCTTCCTGATTTTCAGATCTTAATTTACATGAGCTCAAAGTCACCTTTCTCAGACTTATTTAATATATTTCTTTTAAAAAGTAATGTCTTGGTTTTTTTTTGTTTTTTTTTTGGGGGGGAGGAAGAAAGCATACTAGAGTTTATTTTTGCTATATAGAGCAAACTGTAAAATAGTGAATAGAGAATTAAACATTGAATTCAAGAAGACTTGGGTTCAAGTCCTGCCTCTGACACACTATATATAGAAGCATGATTATGTTACTTTGAAAGATCGATTGCTTATCTTCAGCAGTAGAAGCTGTTACCACATCAGAAATTCCCCACAGATGTTGAAAATATAGACCTGGTTCATATTATCTTTCTTCTGTCTCCCTCCCTCCCTCCATCCATCCATCCATCTTCAGCTAAGGAGTACAATGGACAGAGCATGACAAAATGAATCCTGACTCAAAAACTTTCTGTGTGATTCTGGGTAAGTCATTTAACTTTTGTCTGCCTCAATTTCTTCATCTATGGAATAGAAAATAATAGCATCTGTCTTCCAGGGTTATTGTGAAAATCAAATGAAATATTTGTAAAACACTTTGCAAATTTTAAAGTGTTATATAAATGCCAGAAATTATTACCACCATCTCTCATGTATGTGTATATTTACATATATATTCCAAGGCTTGCTCACTATACTATGCCATAAGAATTATGTAGTTATAAAATCCTGTACTGAGAATCAAAATTCAACTGTATGTGTATAGAATATGAAAGGTGAGTTTAGACAAGCAATTCAAGTGCCAAAGCCTTAGGGATTTGTCACCAAGTATATCAGCAATGCAATATAGTAGTCTCAAGGACTCATAGTTTTAGGATTTAGTATGCCCTAGATAATGAGAATATAGTCCTACTATACTCTGCCTTATTCAGTCTATATCAGCAGCACCATCTCTGTTTTTGGACATTTGATTTTAGAAAGGATATTGATATGCTTATGACGTAGCTTGTCCAGAAGAAGGTGTTCATTTATGATGGTGGGCATATTTGAATTCATGCCTTTTGAGGATTCAAAAAACTGGGGATATTTTCATTTGGAGAAATATTGGTTATGGTTGTGGAACAAATATGTATTATTGCTGACTATATGTGTGTTGTATATTTGATCTAGACAAACATATTTATATATGTCATTATATGTATTAATAATAACTTATATTTCATAAGCCTTTCTTTCCAATAACCCTGTGAAGTATATTAATATGAGGCTTAGCCCCATTTTATAAATGAAGAAATGGAGACTGAAAGAGCTTTAGGGACTTATTCACTGCTTCATGGCTAGTATGACAGAGGCTAGAAATGAACTTGGAGCTTCTATACTTCTTCTCTAACTCACACACACACACACAAACACAGAGCTTGTAGAATTGGGTTTAAGTCCTGACTGTATTACATACTAGTTGTATAATGCTGGCCAAATCACTTAGTCTCTCAGTTCTCTAGGCAAATCTAAGATTTGGTCCAGTACATATACATACATTCATGTATATAAATTTATATTCTTATACCTATATATAAATATATAATCTAATGAAAATAAAAATATGTAATATATAGCCTAATATTTACATATTAGAAAATATAGAATTTTCAAAATCAAAAACCTTATTTTTACTTGTGTTTCTAAGACTATTAGGGACAGTGAGATTAAGTAATCTCTTGGGAAACCCTAGGAATAAGATACTAATATCTTCCACCTCCAGTTTTTTTTCCAAGCCACTGTGCATGTTTTCAAGTGGAAATATCTTCCCCTTACAAATGGCAGAGTCTTTTGGTTATTTCTTTTTGTCTTGAAAATAGGGGCAGAGTAGGGGTGCCGGGAGAGAAAACAACCCTGAAGTATATAATTATTCTTTCTTATTTCCAGGCATGAGTGTTCATTCCCAAATGCACTGTTGGGATGATGCACAAGCATGTGATTCTGGGGGGAGGGAAGGGGGAGCCATCAGGGTTAGTAGGAATCACTGTCCTGAAATGGAACCTCAGATATTTTCATGCTAGTTAGTGTGTAGGCGTTGTTCAACTACTCACTTAAGGTTATAGTGTTTTCTTAAAGAAAATGGCTTACATGACGTTTAGGTTGTTGTCCCTTTTCCATCCAGTCTTCTAATTATTTTGTTGTTGAGTCATTTTACGGTCATGTCTGACTCTTTGTGATCCCATTAGGGGCTTTTCTTGGCAGATACTGAAGTAGTTTGCCATTTCCTTCTACAGTTCATTTTACAGAAGCAGAAACTGAGGTAAACATGATTAAGTGACATATAGAACAGACTAATGGCAGTGAAATGGTTGGTGCATCAGTTCAGGTCTCAATGATATCATTGTGTCTCCAAATATTGATGTACAATGCTGGGGACAAAACTCCATCACTATCTGTATGACATTGGGCAAGTCTCTTCACACCTAAGTTTCCTCACTCATAAAATGAATCGTTTAAACAAGGTGACCATAAAGGTCCCTTTAAGCTCTAGATCTATCATTCTATGAACACAAATGGAGAGGATCAGAGATTCAAACCCTGAAAGTTTGTGCAGTGAGTCTTCATGTCATCTATATACAACTGAAACAAGAAAATCCTAGACAAATTGTTTCTAGTCCTGAAGGCTTTCCTAGGAAATTTTTAAAAAGAAAAAACAAAAATAAGATTTAAAGGTCCCATAAACAAGGCAAGACTTTTGTCCTAAGGGAAAAATAAAGTCTGTTTGTTATAGCTCAGCAAGCTTTGCAATATTTCAACCCCCCTACTCTGCCATTAAAGACCAATTTCCATTCAGAGTTCTATTTTTGAGATCTACATACATATATTTAAAAGTACATTCTTTGGCACCAGTGTACATAATTCCCCTACTCTATCTGGTCACAGTAATAATTTCAAATGCTCTTTGTCAAATCTAGGTACAAATTTCCAGTCCTTTTATAATTTGACATCATCTTGTGCTGGTGGATGTCACTGAGCTTTGTGTTTATCCAGTGTTTCCTTAGTAACTAATGCACTTCAAGGGAGAAAAAGCATTTAGGAAGCTTATGGGGGGGGAATGAATAGGATAAATGACACCAAGAAAAATAGGAGATTTCTTGGAAGGTGATGGAAATTTGTTGTTATGATTCTCAATACTATTTTTTTTATTTTATAAGTTTTCAGAAACTCAGGGCAACAGACCCTTCTGGAATACTCCAAAACTAAAATTATGTGTACTGTGGAAGGTAGAAAGGGGGAAAAGAATGGAGGAAGAAGAAAGGAAATAAACATTTATTAAACAGCTACTATGTTCTAGGCACTTTTCTAAGAATTTATAAATATTACCATATTTCCCCATGTATAAGACAACCTTAATTTTGGGGCCTGAAATTTGAAAAAAAATGTATTACATAAAGTTACTGAACTCAAGTTTTATTCATCATAAAATTCATACAATTCCTCATCACTGTCAAAATTTCCAACCATTAGCTTGTCCCCATCTGTTTGATGATGAATCATTCTCTTAGCACAGGCTCTGACTATTCCCCTGCCTGTGCTCTGGTCTATGGTTGACCACAAGCACTCCTTGGGCAAGTCTGGTGCCTGGATACATGCTTAGTCCATTCTATTTCATCTACTTGAAGCACCAATTGTGTCCTCCTTTGAAATCAGTAACTTCTTTTTCATCAGCAATTCTTCTTGCCTCCTGCTTAATCATCTTTGTGGACACAGGAATTCCAATGGCCCTTTGCTCTTCAACTCATAGCTTCAATTCTCTCTCTAAATCTGGTCATTTTGCTGACTTGCCTCTCATGGCCTTCTGTTGTGGCATTTTCAGTAGGGTTTCTTCTTCCTGTAGCCATGCTAAGATTGTTTTCTCAGTTGGGGGAGGACCAAACTGATGTTCAGCAGCACGATTTCCATTCACTTTTGCAAACTGGATCACTTTGAAATTGAATTCAACACTGTACAAACATATCTTCTGAGCCATTTTCTGGGCAGGAAGTGGCAAAATGTAACATAATATACCAGTAATAACTGGGAAACAATGAACACAAAGGCAAGTGCAAACAAGCGGGAAGTAAAAAAAATCTACAATCATTGTATAAGGTGCTCCCGGTTTTTAGACCCAAAATTTTTTGAAAAAGTGTGTGTCTTATACATGGGGAAATATAGTATCACATGTGATCCTCACAAACTCTAGATGGTCAACATTATCATTATCACCTTCATTTTACAGTTGAAGAAATTGAAACATAAACATTCATCACACCATCTGATGATGATGATGAACTGATGATAATTAGCCTAGAGAAGAAAAGACTGAAGAGGAACTATAATGTAGCATTATCCATGGGCTGAAATATGAAGGAGGGATTAGATGCCTTACCTTTAGAGAGCAAAATGAAGAGAAATGGGTAGAAGTAACAAATAGGAAGACTTAAGCTTGATGTAAGGAAGGACTTCCAAATGATTAGAGCTATCCAACAACAGAATGGACTTCCTCCTGTGGAGGTGGATTTCCCTTGATTAGAGATCTTCAAGAAAAGGTTGAATGATTACTTGTCTATTATGGTTTTTATGCCCTAGTACATGGTCAGTGTAGATTCCTTTCTATTGTCATTTATTTTTCTCCAGAGATTTTTTTGTTCAGAAATGGGTTGGACCAAGTTTCTTCTCAATTCTTTCTTTGGTTTCCATTCATTCACAATTCTTCATAGACATATTTTGTGTTTTGTTTGAAGTTTTTCAGGACTGTAGTCACCTTCTCTGTTTTCTAATTGAGGAGGCAGATGCTACATGATGAATGTTGAAGTTCTTGACTATTTCTTTTGACCCGGCATGAACTGTACTATGCAGAAGACAATACAGCATTCATAATCTTAATCTTGAATGAGACCTCAAGTAATCATTTGTTTCTCATTTCCTTCAAGATAGTGAATGGATAAACCATTCAATCTGATCTGGAAAAATAATATTGTATCCTTTGCCCTACCAATAGAAGAACAAAGATCTACAGTTGTTTTTATAGGAGGAGGTCTGGGTTTTGTGATGTTATAGAATGAGTGCTGGATTTGGAGTTAAAGTATCTGACTTTGCTTAGTAGTTGTATGACCTTGAGAGAGTCACTTGATCTCTATGGGCTTCATTTTCCTCATCTGTAAAATTAGGGATTGGATTACCTTCAAGATACCTTCTTTCTTTAAATTTAATTATTCTTTAATATGTGATGAGCCAAAAAATGTAGGTTCATAGATTTAAAAAGGGAAGAGATTTTAGAAGTCTCATTTTACAGATAAAGAACAACTTCCTTATTTTACAGATGAAGAACTGAAACCTACAGAGGTTAAATGATTTGCTCTAAAGTTACACAATGGCAGAACCAGAATTCATACTTAGGTTCTTTAACCCCAAAGCTAGCCTTCTTTCTACTATACCATGCTGCCCCTCACCAAGGCCCACATGTGAGCAATATCACCTATTTCCAGTGAAAAAGAACAAAATTAATAGAACTGCAACACTTTGATATCATATTCTAACTAGCAAAACTAATTGGTTTGATGATGCAGTATATAGAGCACTGGTTTGGAATCAGGAGGACTCATATTCATGAGTTAAAATTGTGTGACCTGGGGAAGTCACTTAATACTGTTTGCTTCAATATCTTCATCTGTGACCTGGGCTAGAGAAGTTAATGGCAAACCATTTCAGAATCTTTGCCAAAAATCCCCCAAAATTGAGTCACAGAGAGTCAGACATGACTGAATAGCAACAACATTTTATTAGAGACTAGTGCTAGTGAGAGTTCCATTAATTACCTTGCATGGAAAGAAAATCATTTTTTTCTATGCTCATCTATAATATTTTGAATATGAATGCGAACAAAATCAGGAAGATCTACAATTTAAGAGCTACCATTGAGTATAATGAAGATGGGGGGTTGATTTAGCACTCTTTAAACACTTATATTGGAGATATATCTTTTAAAGTAAATTCTACCATATTTGGGCTATTCATTTTGTCCTACAGTTGGCAGAGCTGAAAACAATTTTAAACTGGAAGGGAATAGTTGTTTCAATGCAGCTGGTATAGAAGGCAGGTCTGATTAGTTATCATGCTTGGAAGAAATGGAGACCCTACCTCCATCTTAAAGGTTAGCAGATTTAAGGCAAACTCTGCTACCTATGCCCAGTTTGCATAAAATAGCAGAAATGATTTTTAAAGCTTCTCCAAAGAAAGGGGAAGAGTTCAACCTAAACGGAAGGTTGCCCAGCATCCTAAAAAATGAGTGTTTTTATGGTAGAAGTGGGATCTTATGAACTCATAAAAACATTCAAGACTTTGAGAAGGAAAGGGTTTGGGAAATTAAAGAAGGAAAGAATTGGTCATCTTTCTTTTAAAAGGGAGTTTCTCTCATGGTCACATCAGGACAGTTAAAGAATATAAGACTAGTTTATCTGACTTGAGTAAAGGTCTCATATCTCAAGTTTATAGAGAATTTTGTAAAATTTATAAGTCTATGAGTCATATTTCAATTGATAAATGGTCAAAGACATAAAACAGGCAGTTTTTTGATAAAGGAATCAGAGCTATAAAATCATATGAAAACATGCTATAAGTCATTGATTAGAGAAATGCAAATTAAAACAATTTTGAGATATCATTTCACATCTCTCAGATTGTTAAAATGATAGAAGGTGAAAATGACAAATTGGAGAGGATATGGAAAAATTGTGACATTAATATATTGTTGGTGGAACCATGAACTGATCCATTCATGTTGGAAAGCAATATGGATTTATTTCCAAAGCATAATAAAACTGTATATCCTTTGACTCATCAGTATCACTATTAAGTTTGATTCCTAAGAGATCAGGGAAAAAGAAAAAGAATTATATATTCTAAGATATTTATAGCAGTTCTCTTTGTGGGAGCAAAGAACTGAACATTGTGGGGATGCCCATCAATTGGGCAACAAGTTATGGTATATGATAGTGATGGAATAACATTGTGTTGTAGGAAATGATGAGTTTGATTTTAGAAAAAAATCTTGGAAAGACTTGCATGAAATAATGAAGAGAAAAATGAGCTGAACCAAGAGAACATTGGATCCAGTAACAACAATATTGTTTGAAGAAAATTTGTGAATGGCCACAATATTCTGAAATACTCAAACTAACTACAAAGGACTTGAAAAGGAAGTTACTATCCATCTCCAAGAGAAAGAACTGATAGATAGAAGTTTGCAATATATATGTGTGTGTGTGTGTGTCTGTGTATGTGTGTGTATAGATACATACACACACATACACATATATTTAGCTATTTGTATCAATTGGTGAACTTTTCTGGTGCAGAGTGGGGAGGGAAGGGAGACAGTTTGGAACTTAAAATGTAACAAAAAATAAGTTGAAAAAAACTTTCACTCTGAGTAAATGAATGGAAATTATTAGATTTATAGAATTTGACCTAATTGGTTAAAACTATGCCTCTTCTTAGTAGACCAATTTCCTGAGTTGGGATGAATGAGAAAATCTCTCTCATTGAAGGAGCTGGGCCTAGGGTCAGAAAGACTGGAGTTCAAGTGTGGCTTCATAGATTCATTAACTATGTGATCCAGATCAAGTCACTTAGCTCTGCCTACCTCAGTTTCCTCAACTGTAAAATGTGGATAATAATAGGATCTAACTTCCAGAGTTGTGGTTAGGACCAAATAAGATAATATTTGTAAAGAACTAATCCTGGTCCATTTGTTGTTGTCATTTTTCAATTGTGAATGATTCTTTGTGACCCCATTTGGGATTTTCTTGGCAAAAACTTTGGAATAGTTTACCATACTCTTCCCCAGATCATTTTATGTACGAGGAAACTGAAGCAACTGAAGTTTTAGTGATTAGCCTTGTTTCTAAGTGTCTAAGGCCAGATTTGAATTTAGGAAGATGAATCTTCCTGACTCCAAATTTGGTAATCTCTCTACTGGGCCACCATGGTGCCCTACTCTGATTTTCTTAATCTAGATGCTAGAGGGCTAAAGTCAGACAATCCCAGTGTCAATCCATCATCAAGTATGCATTAAATACCTAGAAGCTCATTCCATTTTTGATTAGTCCTTGAATTAAGACTAAATTAGGCTCTTTTTAACTGCTACCTATTGCTACTAGTTCTGCTTCTGGAGTCACACAGAACATGTCCAAGTGCTCAAAAGCCTTTTGCCCATGTTCTACTTTAGATCTTGACTTGAAATGAATGACCATCAATCAGTATTTTCTCTTCTTTTTTCTCTTTTCCACTGGGATCTCAGCTGATGGCCCCAACAACAGGCACACTCTGGGAATGGTGACCTAACAAACATCTTTCTGCTTCCCTCCTTCTCCCTCATTAAGAACAGCTTATTGTTCCTGTATCCAATGGAGTTTTCACTTCTTTGGTGGGGACAAGGGAAAGGAAAGCTCTGTTCTTTGCCTGCCCTGAAGCTGCCTTTGAAGTTTCAGGGAGGCCCTTATTTGAATCAGCTCCATGGGGTGCACAGAAACAGAAGAAATAGGCCCCCTGTGAATGGAGTGAAAAGCATTACATGCTGCCTAACATTCTGCAAGCTGTGAAATTCCATGAAAACAAAACAGGATATAATAGAAAACTATAACATGGAAATTTTCATCTAGAACTTTGGCCTTCAATGTCTAAGTTGAATTTAGCACTTTATTAGCCAACAAAAATATATACCTTTATTTTAAATCAGATTTAAAAACAACCAGAGTAGAAAAATTATAATTTTTTAAGATTGCAGAGAGAGGTCTTAAATACAAACTTTAATTGTTAGGACTGTGCAACTAGATTTGTGACGTAGGAAAAGTCTCTTTTCTTTCTAGATCTTAATTTTCTTATCTGCAAAACATGGTAGTTGAGGCATAGCTAGGTGGTACAGTGAATAGAGTACCTACCCTGGAGTGAGGAGGACCTAAGTTCAAATCCAGTCTCAAGCACTTAATATTTACTAGCTGTATGACCTTGGGCAAGTCACTTAACCCCATTGCCCCACAAAACCAAACAAAAATGCCCCAGAGAAGGGGATTAGATAAGATGGTCTTAAAAGTCACTTCTGTCTTCTATAATCTATGATTCTATGACTTTTTTCAAACTATATGTTGTGTCAGCATCTCAAATTAAAAATAACCCAGACAGAATTCATTCTCCTTCCCCCTATATTCATTCCTCTTTTCTATTTTCCTATCCCTATAGAACATGGGTGTTCAAACTTTTAGTTTTTCTAGATTGCATCACCTAACAAAAACTCATTAAGGGATACATATAGAATTTAATATTTATTTATGACTACAACCCATTTTACCAATGAGTACAATAATAAAATGTAAAAATGCCACATGAATGGACTTTGAGGACCACATGCAGCCCACAGACCTAGGGTTGGACACACTTGCAAATAGAAAGGAAATCACTATCCTCCAGCCATCCAGGTTCTCAGCCTTAGTTTCATCCCTAACTCTTTAACATCTTATTGACTCTATATCAATGGATTCTACCTTCACATCTCTCATATGCATCCTCTTATCTCTACCTATATAGACACCACCCTTAGTAGACACCCTCATCCTTTTTCACCTGGAATCAAGTTAACAAATCAGTCAAGTCTAACTTTTTATTGGACATATGACATATAACAGACACTGTACTGAGTCCTGGACTATTGTTAAAAAAAAAACAAACAAACTTCTAATATCTCCCTGTCTCAGGTCTGTCCTTTCTCCACACAGTTGTCAAAGTTGGCTTCTTTTAAGTTCCAACTAAAATTCCCTCTCCTACAAGAAACCTTTTCCGAACCCTCTTAACTCTAGTGCTTTGTATATTTTAATTATTCCTGTTTATTCTTTACATAGCCTTTTTTGGGTGATCAGATCCAGTACTTATGTCTCCCCCTTTAGATTGTAAGCTCCCTCAGGGCAAGGACTATCTTTTGCCTCTTTTTTGTATCCCCAGTGCTTAGCATGGTGTCTGAAATAAAGTAGGTGCTTATTGAATGCTTATTGATTGACTAACAAAGTGATTTTCTTAAAGCATAGTTCTCACTATTCCCCCTAATCAATAAACCCTAATTTATGTCAAACAATCATATTATGTCTAACATCTTTTTGACATGTAAGGTTCTTTACAACTTAGTTCTTTCCCACTTTTTTAAAACTTTATTACACATTCTTTTCCTTTTTGTACTCTACAAACTAGTCTTCTTACTCTTCATCATATGTGATACTCCATCTCCCATGTCTGTCCTGCTATTTTGGCTGTCACTCATGCCTAGAATGCATTGTTTCTTTACTCTTGCCTCTTGGAAACCCTATTGTCTTTCAACACTTAGTTCAGGTGCTACCTTCTACTGGAGGCCTTTCAGTACATGAACTAATGCTTTTCCTTCACCCCACCCACCACAATTAACCTTTTTTTGGTTTTTTTTTAATGTGTCATTTCCCTTATTAGAATGTAATCTCTTCAAAGGAAGAGGCAATTCTGTATCCCTAATAAGGAAAATGGACTTTTAGTTGATAGAGAAAAAATTTATCCTCAAAAGATCTCTCTTTAAAAGGGGATGCATACATTAAAATTATGTAAAAGTCCATTATATATACAACTTCAGTGATACTAAGCAAAGTTTAAAAATAGGGAGACATCTGCTCCCCTAAGATATTCACCAGCATGATGTCATGGAAGACTTCTCAAAAAATGAAAGAAGAATTAGCTATTGATAATGGTCTCAAATTCTCCTATTTATAGATGACATGAATTGAATCAAACCCAGAAAATTACAAGTTCCTTAAAGTGAAATTCATGGCTATATGAAAGAAAAATTAGTTCAATTATCCACATAAGAAAAGCAAAGCATATGAAAACACACATTGCCTAAATTATTGTATGCATCTGAATATGCAGCCAGTTAAGTTTATCCCTTATCATGGATACTACCGATTGACAAGAATGATCTAGAATTAAGATGTAAAAAAAATGAGACTGGGTCTTATTTGGAAAATGGATAATACTTTCAATGATTCACAATCAAAAGTCCATTTCTCCAAAATCTATAACATTCTGTTATATAATTATTTTAGTGGTAGACCAGAATATCATAATAATCAAAATTGCAAATCACCTAAAAGACAACAAAAGGTGAATGATGAACATGAATAGTTTGCATCATGTTATCAAGGATAACTTGTTGTAAGAGAATATAATTAAAGGCTAGCTCTTACCTTGAATTATATACTGCTGATTATTCTCTAAACTGCCCCAGACCAATCATACTGAATTCCATCCATCTTCCTAACATGTTTCTGCATAAATACTCCATTCCACTATCTCCCTACTTCCCTATCCTTTATATTTTTGCTCTGGGAAGTTCGGATATCAGTACTAACATTATGGGAAAGAACATATTTAAGCAATTGCTTTATGACTCTTTTTACCATCCTGTGACTTCTCAGACAAAAACACATCTCCATGTCCACCATTTCCTGATATATGTTTTCTATTTGAATGCAAACTCTTAGAAAATAATGACTGGTTCACATTTTGTGTTGATCTGTTTAGCATCTAGCATATCTAGAAAATAGTAAGTATTTCATACTCTTTTCATTCATTCATTTGATTTAGATCATTCTTATGTGATCAGAAAAGATGGCATAAGAGTCATGTACCAAGAATAGGAGATAATTGACATTGCAGGTGGTAATTGGTTCCCCCAAAACATTAATGGAATGAGAAAAGGGTCCTCTGCATTCTAGATAAATAATCTATATGAGATTTATGGAATGGTGTGACAAGACTTGCACAGGATGAGAAGGAAATCATCATAGAACCATGTTGTTATTCGTCCTTCGTTTTTGCAAAGAACTAGGGACAATCATGGATAATGTTTTGACTTTTTAGTGAACTGGATTCAAGTGAGGCAGAGTTATACAAAGTTATCAGCCTCACTCTTTCTTTCTTAGTCTTAGAATCTCAAAGTTAGAAGGGACTTCATTGGTCATCTAATTGAACCCACAATGGAGCAAGAAATCTCTTTACAACATTCCTAACAAGAGTCAATAATTTGTATCCTTAATCTTTGAGTAAATACTGGGTGATCTCTTGTCGGATACATTGTAGTGGGGATTCTTTCTAGGTGTTAGTTGAATTAAATGACTTCTGAGGTTCCTTTAAACTTTGAGAATCTAAGATTCTGTGATGTTGTCCTCGTATTTTCATCAAGTATCCTTTCAATTCATTAATAGTAATGCTCACAGAGAGAGGGTTTAGTTAGCTAGGAAATGCAATAGTAAGTTGCTGGACTTGAAGTCAGGAGAATCTCAGTCCATATCCTGCCTGACCCTGGCCATGTCATTGAACTCTGCCTCAGTTTGCTCAGCATCAAAAGGGTCTTTAAAGCACTTCTATAAATGCTAGCTATCAATATTATAGACATGAAGATATAGCACATAAGGGATGGTGGATTTTTGTTTCCTTTTTTAAAGCACCACCCATCATTTAATAACTCAAAAAAGAATCATGAATATATTTATTAAAAAACCATTAAAGATTTCCTGCATTTTTGTGAAATTCTACCATAATTTTAGAACCAAAATTAAATGTGCTGATTCTAAAATCCATTTTAGGACTGTGGTTCTTAATAGTCATTCAGGGAGGGTGAGTGAAAGAAGATTAATCAAGATTGAAAACTATTGAGGTTTGGCTCCTAGAAAAAATGTTTAAGTTTCCACTGTTTGCTTCCATGTGTGTGTGTTGTATTAGTCCTAAGAAATAAACTTCTTTGTTGCAACATCTGTTAGTATCTTCTATATTTACAGACCCTATTTGTATTAATAATCCTTTCTTATTAAAACTACATGTCACAGTCAGAATGGTACAGAGCAATTCATGGAATCAATCATCAGGCTGTCAATCAGAAGCTCATTCTCAACTGTTCTTGTACCACCTAATAGCTAACAGAAGACACTGGAGAAACACTGATCTCCCTATGACTCTCAGAGAACTGGCCAACTCTCTGTCCCTTTGGTGAGTGGCAATGCACAATTCATTAGTCCAAAGATTTGTGTGTATTTATACAATCAGACCACTTCATTGCATGCTCTTCTCACTTAAGAAAACACCACCCCTGTCTTGCATTTGAATTAAATTCTTTCATCAAGACATAGCTATATACAAAACCTAAATAGAAATATTATAAAGAAATATAAAAAATATAGAATGAATAGTCAAAATAAGCACCTCTTTTCACTTCTTTAATCTTCCTCAGGTCAGATTGCTACCCCCTTTAGACAGCTATATATACCCCAAATACAAGAATTCAGTTTTTCCTTTCAGCTTCTCTAATGGAGGCATCCATCCATTTCTAGAGAGTTCTACTTTTATAAATGCTAGCTATCAATATTATAGACTTGAAGACATAGCACATGAGGCTTGGTAGTTTTCTTGTTTCCTTTTTTTTAAAGCACTCATATACCATCTAATAAATAAAAAAATGAATCATGAACATATTTATTTAAGAAACTTGTTGGGGGCGGCTAGGTGGCGCAGTGGATAGAACACTGGCCCTGGATTCAGGAGTACCTGAGTTCAAATCCGGCCTGACACTTAATAATTACCTAGCTGTATGGCCTTGGGCAAGCCACTTAACCCAACTGCCTTGCAAAAAAAATCTAAAAATATATATATTAAAAAAGAAACTTGTTTAAGCCTTTAAACTCATGAGAGAAACTTCCAGAATGTCAATGTCCTGTCAATTAGGGTGACTCAAGAACTAAGTTCACTCAGACTTGTTTTAATTTCTTTCTAAAGCAGAGGTATTGTCCAAAGACCTATGGACCTGAAGTAGGTCTATGGATTGATTTCAGGAAGTTTATGAATTTGAATGGGGGGGGGAAAGACAATACAAGTTATGCAAAAATTTATATAAATTATATAACAATTATGTAATACAAAATTTTGTCTTTTTCTCTGTTTCTATCTCACTGTTTCTCTTTTTCTTTCTGTATCTCTGACTCTCATAAAGAGTCCCTCAAAGATTTATCCATTTTGATTCTTCAAATTATCAATCTTTACATTATTTCTTAGTTCTGGAATTTGTCTTTTGAGGAAGGGTGGCACAGTGGTAAAAGAATAGGATGAGAATTAATAGACCTGGATTCCCAACAATTTTGATTTACTTTAACCTCTAATTGAAACATGACATTTATATACTTCAGAGTGTAGGTGACATATATTATTCTAAAAAGGGACCAGTAGACTTTACTAAATTGCCAAAGCATGTCATGAAAATAGTAAGAACTCTTGCCCCAAAGTATAGCTCCAGGAAGACTTAGGTTCTGATTCTAGGTTTGGGTGATATCCATCTTCTCTCCCCTCTCAACTCTAGCCCTATCTAGGGTGAAGGAAGGGAATTTCTTTCTCTAAGACACAAATAGACAAGGTTTCCTAGTTGTGTTCAAACCATAGGAGAGGAAGAATGTGTAGCCTCTCATAACTAGATGTCTTTTTTTGAAGTTTCTCTCTGTCCAGTCTCTCTTTTTGGAAGTGCCTGCTCTTCAGCTTTTTTCTGTCATTGCTGGCTCTGAAACTTTTATAAGCAGGGTCTCTGATGTACTTCCTGCCCCAGCGGGTTACATCTAATAACATTTCTCCATTCTTTTAGCTTTAACCACTCCCCCATTGGAAGATGGGGCTGCTCCCCATGGTGCTACTGCTTGAAGACTAGGACTATTTCATGTTTATCTTATTTGACCCACAATCTAGTGAAGCCCTTGATACATTACTTTTAAAAATCTATGTTATATAATATATAATTTGTTATTTTATAATTTCATCAATCAGCAAGTGTTCATTAAACACTTGCTTTACTAATAACTATAATGTACTATTATATAATAATCATGAATTAATAAGATCAATTAATGATCATTTGTTATATTTAAAGAAAAATTGCTAATGTTATTAATAAAAGAGTATCTTAAGATTTGCAAAGGTCTTTATAAATATCATCTCATTTAATCCTTACAACAACCTTGACAAGAGAGGGTGCATTATTATCCCTGTTTTACAGATGAGGAAACTGAGGCAGTCAGAGATTAACTTTGATCAAGGTCACACAGGTAGTGTCTGAAGTAGGATTTGAATTCAGGTCTTTCTGTCTTTAAATCCAGTACTCTTTTCATTGTTCTACTCACCTGCCTCTTTCTCTAGGTAAAATATTGTGTTAAATACTAGGGGATATACAAAGGTAAAAACACAAAAAATAATCCTTACTCTCAAAGAGTTTACATGCAAATAGAAAAGATGACATGTCAATAAAATGGTGTATATAGGATAAATACAGAGTAGAAGGATGTTAACCTAAGAGGAGAAGGCTCAAATGAATGGAGGGACCAGCAAAGGTCCAAGTCTTGAAGAAAGGCAGGAATATCAGGAGGTAGAGGTAGGGGAAAGTGAGATTCAAAGGTATGAGCATTGGGGATTGAGCTCTTCTGCAGAGACAATTCCTTTTGAGGAGCATTCTCTGCCTGTGTAGATCAAAGGAACATTGGCAAATTAATTGGTTTCCTGAGAGTCATTTTGCCAGGGGATACCAGAGTTAGGACTTGAACCCTGCTCCACTACTGCACACTGACTTTGCCCATTCTTGCCAAGTTGAGTTGAACTGAATTCATAGCCAGCAAAAAATTGACTTAAGAAATGAGGAGGGTACATAGATCTGAAAAGGATCCTTAGATACTATTTTCCCTATCTCCTCATTTTATAAAGAAGGAAACTTAGGTATAGGGAGGCTAATTGTCGTTCACAAGTTTACCCAAGCAGCAATTGTTTAGGATGAGATTTGAAACTATCTTCTCTGATTCCAGACTCAGTACTCTTTCCATGGTTCCTGGGGATCTTAAGGATGTATTTGAAGGACAAGATGGAATTTGCATAGTGAGAACTAGAAAATTGGGGAAACATGTATGTATGCTTCCTCTATGTTTTAGATGAGAGGATAACTCCTCTAAGAGTCCTTGTCTTCCTTCTAGCTTTAGGTCAGGATCTGAATCTTTAGATCTCCTCACTTTTTTAATCCTCTTTTATTCTTTAAATTATCTTGCATCTGTGTAGCATTGTATTCCTTGCCACTTGCCCCACCTCTCCCTCCCCTCCCTTCCCCCACCTCTCCCTTCCCTTCTGTTCTCTCTGCCTAGAGTCTTATTAAAAATTTGCTGAATTGATGAGAGCAGGATGAGGAACAGGAGCCAGGGCTATAAGTTTTCGTTAGCCTGGCGCTGCTCTGAGGATTTCCAGATTTTGTACTAACTAGGGTGACTAACCAACTTTTCTTCTTCTCTAGTCAGGCTCTGGCTGGAGTCTTGCCATTGTGCCTGAAGCCAAGGTCAGCAGCTCCACATGCTTCCTTCAGACAGGCTGGCAAAGCTCCAGAAAAGGGGCATGATATCCTAAAAAAACTGAAAGAGTTTAAACAAACTTTTACATGCTACATATGCTGCCATATTCCCTCAGGAAGTCTGAGTTTATTTTCTGGAGTTTCAGTTCCAATGAACTTAAATGACTTTCTGGAAGCTTAAATTCCCTCAAACAAGGTTAAGGCTACTTGTAGGTCTTTCAGTGGAAATGATGATTCATTCATTTATTCTTCCAACTTTTGTTAGGAGATAACTTTTTTTTTGTTTTTGCAAGGCAATGGGGTTAAGTGACTTGCCCAAGGTCATACAGCTAGGTAATTATTAAATGTCTGAGATCAAATTTGAACTCAGGTAATTCCTGACTCCAGGGCCAGTGCTCTATCCACTGTACCACCTAGCTACCCCTAGGAGATAGCATATTGCTGTGGAAAGATTTATGAATGTAGAGATACAAGATCTGAATTCAAATTCTAGATCTATCATTTGCTCTCCATGTGACTTCTAGCAAGTCACAGATTTTCTGGGCCTCAGTTTCTTCATCTATAAAATGAAATGGGATGAGATAAATTCTAGGGTCCCTTCTAGCTCTAGGGCTGTGAGCTTTCTGAGTGCAAAGCGCTGAATAATGACCTAATTATTTAATGTTATATGTAGAGAACACCAAGAGTATCTTAGGTTCAGACTTCTCAGTGGCAAAGTCTGAAACTGAGGTCTGTTGTTCCATCCTAGTTCCCTTTTCACCACTCTATTTTTCCCCAAATATTAATCCTAGAATTAACAAAGAATATGTAGATTGATGGCTTGAAAGATCAAAATTGATAGGGCTCCTTATAAGTGTATGTGTGTGTGTGTGTGTGTGTGTGTGTGTAGAGAGAGAGAGAGAGAGAGAGACAGAGAAAGACATAACAAAGAAGAGAGAGAAAAGGATATGGAGAGATTTAATTTGTTTTATATCTGCTTCAAGTCACCTCTTCCAAAACATTAAATCATAAAAGAAATTATTTTATATCATAAACAAAAATTTGGATATGGTATACCCATACTGGATTTTAATATTTGTATTATTTTAAAGATTTAAATAAAAACATAACCATATTGTTAGAAATAAGAAAAAGAAAACTCAAGGCATATAAATATATGTGCACATTCGTATATATCTATCTGTGAGTTTGCTAAGAAATCCCCCTTGACATTTCAATTGAACATCATATTTCTTGACAATATCACAATTTATTATAATTACAGTCATTTTTCATGCAATTCCCCTTCATACATAATCCACTCAGGTCATAACAGAATGACCTGCTGACTGTTCCCTGTACAAGACATTTTCTTTTTTGCACCCATGATTTTGCAGGAGGCATTTCCCATGTCTGGAGGGCATCCCCTCTGCCTTATAAAATCTTTAGATTCCTTCCTAGCATAGCTCTGCTGCTACCTCCTACATGAGACCTTTCCCCATTTTCTCCCCTTCAAAATGACTTTTTACACATTTATATGTTGAATGCTTCTTAAGAGTAGGGAATGTTTCATTTTCGTCTTGAATCTTTAGTGCCTAACACAGTTTCTGGTCTATAGTATGTTCTCAACAAATAAATGAATTGCTGAATGCCTATTCTGGCTCTGGTGATAGGCAATTAAGAAAAGCTTCAGAGACTACCTGGCCCCAAATAGGTAGGCTGAATAAGGTGCTCACATAGCCACAAAAAAGATATAAATTCTGGCTTTGGAAAAGGTCAAAATGGGGAAAATAGCCAAAGGACTTGAAGTGGTAAATTGACCTGGGTAGTTTACAGGAAAAGAACAGGCTTAGGCTCTGCTGTTGAACTTTTGGCTTAGGTAAACCATCATGCTTGCTCCTCAAACATGCAGATACCAAGAGACTGGAAGGGAGGGAGAGATCATATTTCAGATGATAGAATCAGAATCCAAAAGGATCTTGACAAGTTGGAACAATGGGTCAAATCTAAAAGAATATCATGTAAAAGGGGTTTAAAAAATCAGCTGTTCAGATATGAGATAGGGGAGGCAGGACCAGTCTGGAACTGATGTGAAAAAGGGGAATTTTAATGGGCTTTAAACTCATGCTCGGTCAAGGCCATGATGTGCTTCTACTTCCCCATATCCAGAGTTATTTTCTAAAGGAGAAGTTGTCAAAGGAAAAGAACAAACAATTTCAAAAGAAGAATTGTAAACTATTCATAGTCGTATGAAAGATTGCTACAAATCACTATTAATAAAAAATGCAAATCAAAATAACTCTGAGAATTTACTACTCACTCAACAAACTGGTAAAGATGAAAAAATGGGTATAGTCATTGTTGGAAGGGCATACTAATACACAAATTATCAGCTTATGACTTGGTTCAATCATTGAGGAAAGCAATTTGGAATTTTGACCCAGAAATCATGTTAATAGGTATATGCCCCAAGAGGTACCACATGCACTAATATATTCATGGCATCACTTTTTGTGAGTAAAGAACTGGAAACAAATTAGACATCTGTCAACTGAGGATTATAAACTAATTATAGTGCACAGAAGATAATAGAATGTTATTTTGTCATAAGAAATAATGAGTGTGAAGAATTCAGAGAAACATGGGAAAATATATGAACCAAAGCAGAGTAAAGTAAGTAGAACCAGGAAAACAATATACACAATGATGACAATAATATCAGTAGGGAGAAAAAGGAAACCAAACAATATGTAATGACAAAGTTTGGTGGATGAGAAAATATATCTCCTTCCCTTCTTTGCAGAGGTGCAGGATTATGGTGCAGAACTTTGAATATGTTATTATACTCAGTTCAATGTGTTAATTAGTTTTGCTAAGCTACTTTTAAAAATATTTGTTATAGATAATGGTTCCCTGGGGAAGGGATTAAATATGTTAGAAAATATTGTAAAAAAAGCAAGAAAAATGTAAAATTAATTTTTAAAATAATACAATCAAACTATATCAATGGAAGTATAGTGTCTGGTTTAATATATAGTATTTAATTTCTAGTGTTGTATAATATCAATCTAAAATTTACAATAAGGTAAACATTCAAAAGAAAACAAAAAAAATTCAAACTTTCTCCCCTTTTTTAATGCAGATTTTCCAGTTAGCAGGAGTGCTATACCCCTGTGATGTGGATGGGGTAATTGTAAATCTCCAGAGGAAAGTGATTGAGATGGTAAAGTAACTCAAACTCATATCATATATGAAATATTTGAAAGAACTGGACTTATTTCACCTGAAAAAGACAATATTTTGGGGAGGGAGAACATGGTAGCCATCTTAAAATATGTAATGAATGGAAGATGAAGTAGATGTGGAAGATAAATTGGATTTACTCTGTAGGTGTTCAAAGAGCAAAACTAGGTCCAACGAATGAGTGGAATGTTGTCCGGGAACCAACTGTAGGGTCAAAAATCTGTTGGAACCAAGAAACATCTATGGTACATATTGAATGCTTCTCAGATTGGAGAGAGGAATTACTGTCCAGAAATCTTGCACAAGGTGGAGGCCAAAATTGCAATTCTAATGTATCCTTTGTCTCAGAAGCTTCCTTCTTATACAAAGAGCCCACAGACACTCTGAGAACTTATTTCTCTTGCCTAGGTAGGATCTGGGAATTACAGTGTTTAGCACTCTTGTCCAGATCCCCATATAAGTACACAGACTCTCAAAGTTTTAAAACATAGGACAACTTTTATTGAAATAGTAAAGGGCACAGAAAGAACTTACTTCCGTGCTTATAGACAGTTAACACTTTTTCCCAGTTGGCCATTTTCTTCCAGTTCTTGTGGCTGCAATACTACTTTGGATGGTGTCCAAAAAACATTTAGGATTCTCTCCTCCATGTTGGGTCAGTGTTTTCTCCTCTTTTTTTTTTTCATTGACAACTCTTATCCCATTTGTATTTGATTCCTCTCCTATCACTATCCTCTTCCCTTGACAGGGGTCCTTTCTTTTTTTTTCAGTATTTACTTTTAAATTTTATTTATTTAAGGGAATGGGGTTAAGTGACTTGTCCAAGGTCACACAGCTAGGTAATTATTAAGTGTTTGAGGCCAGATTTGAACTCAGGTATTCCTGACTCCAGGATTGGTACTTTATCCAGGGGTCCTTCCTTAGAGTTGTTTCCTGCATTAGAACATGGACTACTTGAGAGCAAGGTCTATCTTGCTTTTCTATTTGTATTTCTAGAGCTTAGCATAGTGCCTAGTCCTTAGTAGTAAGAGTTTGATAATTTTTTTATTCATTCATTTATTCACTCATTCATTTATACTACTATCATTTTTGTTCTGCTCTGCTTATCTCCACTGTTTGATTCTCCTCCAGATGATGTTCATAAGTATCTGATTAGTGGAGAGATAACACAAGTACCTCAACTGACTATTACAACTTTTTCTTATTTCTGAACAATGAACATCCCTAGCCTATTTATTTATTTATTTATTTAGTCATTCATTCATTTATTTATTTATAGGGTTTTTGCAAGGCAAATGGGGTTAAGTGGCTTGCCCAAGGCCACACAGCTAGGCAATTATTAAGTGTCTGAGACCAGATTTGAACCCAGGTACTCCTGACTCCAGGGCTGGTGCTTTATCCACTATGCCACCTAGCCGCCCCCTTCTCTGGCCTATTTAAATCTTTATCTATCTCTCTATCCATCAGACATTTGTCTCTCTCTCTCTCTCTCTCTCTCTCTCTCTCTCTCTCTCTATATATATATATATATATATATATGTATATATGAAATGTCTGAGTCCCCTTGTCCCACCTTACTGGGGGAATGCTTCTTTCTTTGCTGAGTCAAAAAGTCTCTGATTTCCACTTTTGGGTCAGTTCATGTTGAGTTCATAGTCCTTTATCTACTTTCTTCTCCAGTGTCCAGACAATGTACTTCTCACTGATTTTAACCTTACTCACTGAGTCTTCTGGCATCTGGAAAAACATTCCTGCTTTCTTTCTTTCCATGGTTTTCCATCTTTCTCTAAGACCCATGGGCTAGGCTATACACATTATACTAGATGACTTCTTCAAAAAGAAGGGAAGGGCAGATTATGGTACTTCCAACACAAGTACCCCCAAAGATTTAGGAGGGAGATTACAAGAATAAGTCAAGATTAAGATTTAGGTTTTTGATTTTTGAATCTGAAAGGCCAGAAGTGGAGTGGCTATATCTGTAGGTAAAGCAGAATCAACATCAGAGTTTATAAGATCCAAGAGGGGGCTAGCAAGAAGTGAGGCTCATAGTTTAGGCTCCAATAGTACTGAACTGAGCAAGTTTTGTACATTATGAAATAGGGGAATCCTGAAATGTGTATATAATAAGTTATTTGGGAATGGGGAAGAAAGATAATATTAATAAAAATATTAGCAATTCACATTTATATGGGATTTTAAGGTTTGAAAGACACTTTACATTGGGTGACAGATCAGGATCTATAGAAGTTGAGTCCAACCTTTCTGGTTTTACAGTTGAGGTCAATGAGGGCTGTGACTAGTTCAAGATCATTGATTTATTTGGTCACAGCTATGGTGTGAACTGACAGCTAGGTGGTAGAGTGGATAGAGTTTTTAGGCTTGGAAGACTCATATTCATGAGTTTGAATCAGGGCTCAGTCAATTACTAGCTGCATGACCCTGAAAGAGTCACTTAACCCTGTTTGCCTCAGTTTCCTCATGAGCTGGAGAAGAATATGACAAACCACTCCAGTAACTGTCAAGAAAACCCCAAATGGGGTCACAAGGAGATACACATGACTGAAAAAAATGACTGAACAACAGTTTATGCTCATTTTATAAATGAGAGAGCTTGTGCCCAGTATCTTAGAACTATTGATTTAGAGTTAGAAAGGACCTCAGAGGAAATCTGAACATTTTATAGATAAGGAAGCTTAGAAACAGAAAGATTAGATAATTTGTCCAGGGTCACACAGGTATAGGTGATACAGGATTTGTGCTCAGTTAGCCCATCAGTCAACAAACATTTATTAAATATTCTCTGTTTGTCAAATGATGGGGATACAAAAAAAAAAGCAAAAACAAAGTCCTTGTCTTCAAGGAACTCATGTTCTAATGGGAGAGTCAGGTTTTCTTGACTCCAAACCTAATACCCTAGCCATCATATGATCATATGATCCTGCAACATCCCTCAACATGAAACCAAATGTGGCAGGGGATTTCTCTTCTATACCGAAGAATTTGTTGTTCAATCATTTCAGATGTGTTTGAGTCTTGGTGATCCCATTAGGGATTTTCTTGACAAAGATACTGGAGTGGTCTTCCAATTTCTTCTTCAGCTCATTTGACAGATGAGAAAACTAAGGCAAGCAGGTTGAAGTGACTTGCCCAAGGTCATATAGCTAGTAGGTGTCTCAAGTCTTCCTGAGTTCTTGCTAGGCCCTTCATTCTATCCACTGTATCATCTAGCTGCCCTTAACCAAGAGTAGATCTTAAAAATATCCTAAGAAAAATTCACAGACTTAAGATCTCTTTTGTATTCAGTTCTATATTCTCAATGTGCTCACTATGTTAAGAAGTTATCTGGTACTTACTGTCTAACCTGTATGTATTTCTACCCCTTCCTTTCACATCCTACCTGATAGGCACAGGTTGATGGCACAGTGGACAGAGCACTGGCTTTGGAATCAGGAGAATGGGAGTTTGATTTCAGGCTCAGACATTTATAAGCTGTATGACCTTGGTTAAGTCACTTAGCCCTGATTGCCTAGCATCCAGTGCCATGTCCAGTTGTTCTGATTCATATCTGGCCATTGGATCCAGATGGTTCTAGAGGAGAAAGTGAGTCTGGTGACTTAGCACAGTTCCTTCCTCACTCAAATCCAATTCATGTGCTTGTCATGGCATCACCTCCCTGATGTCATGGTCTTTTTTTGGAATGAAGGACAAAAAACCCCACACATTATTATATCCTACTTACCCTATGTCACTTTGTCTTAAGGAAAATATCATGGTTGAAACCTGAGCATTTGTGTGAGAGAGGCCTTGAGACTGGGGTTTATTTTTTTTTTTTTGGCTAAGATGATCAGGAAAGGGGAAGAAATTTCCAAGAATAGCTGAAGAGGCCAGAGTCCAGGGTGGGAGATGGAGGAAAGGCATTGAATTGTAGATTGAGATAAATGGCAGAATTAAACATAGGAAATAAAATTTGGAAAAGATCAAGGGGGGAGAAAACCTACCAGTCAATAACATAAAAGCAGGCTTTTGGCATCCCTATTTTGGTTTGTTCACGCCCTCCCTGCAGTTGATGGGAGTGCCAAATGCTTGTTTACTCAGCAGTCCACACTGTGGCTCAGACCAGCTCCATGGGGTGTGGAAGACTTCTAGGACAAAGATGAGAGATGATGCTGACAGACAGCATGTTCTGGAGGAGTGGGGCCAGTGTGGGAGCTCAGTATTAGCACTAAGGAACTCAAAAACCTCACTCAAACACTGACTCAGCTTGGAACCCTCTGCTGGCAGCCTATGGGTGACTTGGTTTCCCAAGCTTTAAAGGAGGGATAATGATACTCATTTTACAAGGGGGAATTGAGTTAATTAATGTTTATGAAGAGCTTGGCAATTCAGGGATGAAAGGGGCTAAGTACAAAGCATAATTGTGTAGTGGAGTGGGTCATATTACCAGTAACGCAGTTGCCTTCTATCATGTGATTGAAATAAAAATCTTCAGATCAGATTCATTATGGAAAATATGATTTACCTAGTCTGTAGAAGGAAGGTTTCTTCCTTTGGCATGCTAACATACTGTCATCACTTCAGAATGGTTTATGAGAAACTATATTTCTGTTTGAGTGGCTAGGTGGCATAGTGAATAGAACATGGGACCTAGAGTCAGGAACAACTGAGTTCAAATCCAGCCTGAGCCATTGATTAGCTCTATTAGCCTAGACAAGTCACTTAACTTTGTTGGCTTTAGTTTTCTCATCTGTAAAATGAGCTGGAGAAGGAAAAGGTAAGCCATTTCAGTATTTTTGCCAAGAAAATCCCAGATGCTGATGTGAAGAGTTGGATATGAATAACCAATAATAAAAACATTTCTATTCTAATTCAGAAATAGTGTGTTATGGTAGAAAGAGCACAATTAAGATTGTCCAGATCCTACCTCTCTACAATACTGAGAAGTCATCAACATCAATGGGCCTCACTTTCCTCAGTCTGGTTGGACTCCATGGCTACTCAGATCCCTTCTAGGTCTAAGTTCTCTGGCATACAATGATGGTGCTAATGTATGCAGCACTTTTTGACTGTCAGATATGAGATACCCATACCCTGTTCCTGGAGATTTTTAGATTTTTCATTATCAGAAAAGTGATAAAAAAGAAATTATGGTGTGGGGAAAAAAACCCAGAATTTAGAATGAGAAGTCCACGTTCAAGTCTTGATTCTTGTTTACTAGTTGTATAGCTTCAAGTAAGTCATTTTAGGGTAACTAGGTGGTCTAGTGAGAAGGAATCGGAAAGATCTGAGTTCAAATCAGGTCTTAGACATTTGTTAGTGATGATTCTGGACAAGCTTACAAGTCCTATTTGATTCAATTCCTCATCTGTAAAATAGGGCTCTGAGTCTCAGTTTCTTCAATTATTAGGAAATAATAAGTCTTATATAACATACTACTCTGGATTAAAATGAGACCCAAATAAGATAATATATATTTATACATGTGTATATATATATATATATATATACATAATTAGTGTTCCTATAACCACCAAAATATTTATACCATAACTTTTTTGTAGCTAAGAAGCGGAAACAAAGTAGATTTTCTTTAACTGAGGAATAACAAATTGTGATACAGTGCTGTAATGGAATGTTACTGTATGGCACGAAATTATGTATATGATGAATATAGAGAAACATGAGAAGATCTATATGAACTGATGCAGAATGAGGTAAGCAGAGCCAAGTAAACAATATGCCCAGTAACTATAACAGTTTAAATGGAAAGAACAGCAACATACCAAAAAATCAAAGTAAATGCATCAAAATGATTAATATCAACATAATTCAAATGAGGAGATATGAGAGGACATCCCTGACTCCCTTCGTGTTGCATATGTTTTCAGATTTTTTCAAGGTATTTATCCTTTGTTATGATGTTTCCCTCCCTCTCAAAAGTACTAATTTTTACATATGATTGCTCTCTGGGAGAGGGATAGATACTTGAGATAGTTATCATGATGTAAGAAACAGAAGACCTCAATAAAAACTTTATTTAAAAAATATGTAAATCCTCCACAGTCACTTAAGAATTTCTCCAGTCTCTTTTCACACCAGTAGATAAAGTAGTGACAATAGCACAGAGCCTGGAAGTCAATACTGACTTGAGTTCAAATCTTACCCATACACTTCCTAGCTATGTGATCTTGGACAAGTCACTTAATTTCTGTTTGTTTCAGTTTCTTCAGATGTAAAATGGGAATAATTTTCTACCTATACACAAGAGGTCCCTCATCCTTGGAATGTGCTCCCTCATTCCCTCTACCCCATAGCTTCTTAGAATTCATAGCTTCCCTCAAGGATCACCTCCCATACAAGACCTTTCCTAATTTCCTATAATTGTAGATGACAGATTTAGAGTTGAAAAGGGCCTTAGAGTTCATCTAGTCCAACTGTCTAATTTTTTCATATTAAAGGAATTGAAGTTCAGAGAGCTCAGAGTAAATGATTTGTCAAAGGCCACAAAGGTCAATGACAAAAACTAAATTTGAATCCAGGTCCTTGGATATAACTGATACAACTAAACAACAACAAATCCAATATTTTTTTCACCAGAACATTCTGTTTCTCTGTCATTACATGCACTCTTTTCCTTTTGAAATAACTTTTCTGATTTTTGTACATTTTGTATTCTCCCTTGTAGAATGTAAGCTCTTTGAGGGCAGACTTCTTCACTTTTATATTTGCATCTCCAGTCTAGCACTAGCATTAGTGCTCATAGAAAGGAGTTAATAAATGTTAATTAAATCAAATTTAAAAATTGTGTTATAAAGGTGACAAAATTATTTTTCCATTATTTTGATTGAGACTCATTATTTATTTTAAAATAAATATATTCCTAAGTGTCCCATTAGGGGTGGCTTTGAGAAAAAAGAGCTTTTCATTATTGCATTAACTCAAGAGAAGAGGGTAACTGTGAGCATCAAAAGAGTAGCTAATAAAGAAGTGTCTTAATATGCTCTAAATTGTTTCTGAATGAACTAAGGTCATCAAGACCTTTCAATCTAGAGTGGTGTTGCCTGAGAATATGGGTTTTTTTCCCTTTTACTAACATATCCTTCCCCTAGGTTTCTGTATGTGTCCACTCTCCTTTGTGGACACTATAACAGGAAGGCTCAGGTTGATGTATTTATTCCTGCTTTTCTCATTGATTGAACAAATAATTACTATTATTGTTTTTGTGTTTTTGCTCAGAAACTATTTATGTTTGATTATTGATCAAGTGAACTGATCTTTTCTTTTTTTGTCCTGAAAATATTATTTTTGTGCTATGTCTTTCTGAGAGGGATAATGTAAAAAAAAGACATTAAAAATAAATATATTATGTTCTTTTTTGTAAATGGGACCTGGGTACTTTGACAGTATCCTTTCTAATTCTTGTTTTCATTCCATTGGATTCTAGATCACAGAATCATTGACTTGGGGCAACAAGGGACTTTAAAGATTATTGTGTCCAACTCCTTCATTTCATAAATGAGGAAAATTAGTACCTAAAGACTTGCCCCACTGACTTGCCCAGGGTCATAAAGCTAATCAGTGTCTGAGGTAGGTCCAAACCTGACATTATAGAATTTGCCCATTTCCTAATCTTGTAGGTTGGAATGGAAAAAAAAATCCTCCCCAGGGTCGGGTGCTACAGTGCAATTACATGATTTAAGAGTCAAACATGACACAAGAAACCTTGACTGATGTGGTCATTATTCTAATGAGACTTGAGAGGAGACTTGAGTCCTCTCCTCTATTATTTGAGCTTGATGAGATCTCAGCCCTCTCTGGGTTAAGCCCAAGAGTTACCAATGGTTACCAGTCAAAATGACATATGGTAAGCTTTCCCTTGCATGAAAACAAACAAAAACTCTAAATTCTCAAGAAACCAAAATTCTTTATATCATTTGAGTGATGTATCAACTTTGGAGGTAGGGAGTCTAATAGGGCTGCATTTGACAGATATACTTGTTGTGTGAATTTTACTTTATTTAGACCTGAAATTTCATTAATGCTGGAAATTCTGTGAGTAAATTCCCAATGCAGATACAGATCAGCTATTATTCTGTAATTTATGATCTCAGAATCTAAGGACTAGAGGATTTGAGCCCTGGGACACCCTGACTCCGAGGCCAGCTCTCTTAAGCCAGGTTAGTTTTTGACATATTTTACAAATTAACATATAAAATCAAAATCTTAATACTGAGAACCCCTGAAAAGCTTTAGCATCTTCCAAATTAGTTAGCTAACAACATTTATGAAATAGGCATTATGTGTAAAGCTAAGGGTGGGAGAAAGGAGTTGTCTAAAGCCAGGTTGTAATTTTTAAATGTGTAATTGCCAATAACTTTAAATGAATTCTGCTTCGGGGTAGAATTCTTCTCTCTGTGGATTTAGTAACCTGACTCCACCATTGTCCCACCAGATCCTCTGTTTCCTATGTATCTCTTAATTAGGAAGTGTATTGATTATGTAAAACGAAAGGTTTCTGACTCAGGAGAAATAGTGATATGTATCCTGTGGGGTCTGAGTTAGGATTTGTTGATGAATCATAGAATTTCAGAATTGGAAGGAATCTCAGCTGACATCTCATCCAATCCATGCCTGAAAAGGAATCCCTTTTTTTAGCTTCAATAGGCCTAAGTTTCCTCACTGGTAAAATGAGAAGCTTGTAACTAAGTGACTTCTAAGACTTCGTCCAGATCTAGGTTTCTAATTCTACCATTCCACAGTGAGAGGTGGTATGGTATAGTAAACAGAAAGCTAACCTCAGAGTCAAGCAGGTCTTGGTTTGAGTCCCATGCCCATATACACTGGCTGGATGACCCCTATGCAAGTAGCTTCATCTCTCAGTGGTCATAAACAACTCTCTAAGATTATAAAATGTCAATATGCATTGTTAGAGGAAATTTCCTCATGAGGAATTTCCTCTATTTGTGAAATCACCCACTAATCCAAAAATTATTATAGAGCACAGCCAATAAGGGATCATTTGACCTTTCTTTGAAGACTTCCAGTGAGGAATCTTCTCTATCTCTTTCTAGGCAACAAATTCATTCACTTTTAGACAGTTCTGATTACTAAATTTTCACTACTATAAAAATCTAAATTTATCCCTTTATATACTGGGGAGATATAAGGATTAATAGTAACTTTTTGAAGTTATATAAGAAACCAAGATATAAAATATATTAAGCAATAAAAGAATTGTCTCACCTCTGATATTGTAGTTAATTTGGTCATCTTATTCCACCTGAATGGATTCTTCCTAATCCAGTGAGGAAACTTACAAAATAGTGGCTGAAATTTGCAAAAACCTCCAAAAGGGCATTATTTTAGGGATCAGTTCTCATGTCCATCATATATCCATATCTGAAAATGAACATTCCACTCAAGGAATATATAATTTCTTGGGTTGAATGCCACAGCCCTTGAGGTAAGCTTTGATGTAGCAATGTTTTTCTTCCAAATCAGCACCTGCACATTCTCATTATGTTGGTTTACATAAAGAATACCAGTCAAAAGTCACACCCTTTGTACAGATGGCTTGGTAACATTACTGTCAGGGGTAGGAGACATGGAATTCAGAGTGAAGACTGTGTGTGTGTTGATGAAATACAAGTCCTTCTGGTTTCTAAGCTCTCATCATGATTAGTAACATAACCACTGCTTTTATTACAGCCCTAATTGGTAATTGTCTGATGCCTCAAGGACACTGCTGGTTGACAGGTTTTTTTTCCTTTAAAAATATTTAATGATGCTCTTTTTAAAAACACTATTGTCACTTCCCTAATTTCATACTTCCCCTCCTTTTCCTCCCTGCCCCCCCTCCTCCTGCCCCAAATCCTTTCCCAAACCCTCCCTTGTAACAAGTTCAGTTAACCAAATTCAACAAGTCTGGTCAACATCATTGGAAGTTTTATAGCATGTGGTCCTTCAGCACTATTGTTTTCAATAACACTTCTTTGAAGGCATGATTGGTCACTTCATCAGAATTCTGAAGTCTTTTAATACCCTTAAATTATGATATTTATGTAGATTGTTCTTGCAGTTCTACTTATTTTATTTCTATCAGTTCATATTAAGTCTTCCCAGGTGTCTTTGAATTCTTCATATTTTTCCTGTCAATGGAATAATTTTCTGTTACATTAATGAACCACAATTTATTCATTCTCCAATTGACAAGAATCCATTTTCATTTTAATTATTTGTTACTATATAGAAATGTTACTTTAAAATATTTTTGTATATTATGGAAATTTTCTTTCTTGAAGAAGACATGAAGGATGTCCCTTAATAGATGTTAAGGACTCATCACTATGGGTTGCTTTCTTTTCCCCTTCATTTATATCTATCTATCTATCTATCTATCTATCATCTATCTATATATTTATATATCTATATCTGTCTATCTATCTATCTATCTATCTATCTATATATTTGTATATATCATAGTAAAGAGCATCTTTTCTATTCCATAAGGGATAGTGCCAAAGATGGATGGAACCATCAGATGCCTGGTTAATCATTTAATTAAAAATTCCCAATTGTTCATCTAGAAAAGTAAGTGTTTCTTATTTCTTATGTGGGCAACCTTTCTCTACCTATACCAATCAGAGGAGCAGGATTCATTTGCTAGAGTATTGAGATTGTGATCCTTTTGTCCAAGAGTTGAGATGAGGATAAGAATAGCTTCATTGGTTGGAACACCCTTTTCTATGATCTTTCATTAGTGTCCATCTAAGTTATGGCATTTCTATTTTTTTACTTGGAGAAGGTAGCACAATGCCACACAATGTGTGGAATTGGGGACCAGAGGAATAGTGCTCAAATCTCGGCCACTACTTTCCAACTGTATGACCCTGGACAAGTCATTTTCCCACTTTAGGTTTTAGATTCTTTCCCCGGGGAGGTGAGGGCTTGAATTAGATAAACTTTAAGCTTCTTTCCAGTTCATTGAGTCATTTGACCCTTTGTGGAAAGAGGAAAAGAAAATGAGTCATAATTCAAACATGACTTTCCATTACACTGCAAGGAAGACGTGGAGGGGTAGTGAAAGGAGCACTGGACCTGGAATTAGAAATTCTGAGTTGAAGTTTCAGATCTTCTTTTAAGCCATGTGACTTTGGGTAAATTATTTCTTCTTTAAGAACTGCCTTTTCTTCATTTGCACAGTGAAGATGGAACTGAACTCCTGGCTACTTGTTGGGTGTGCTGTATTGTTTTTTTCAGGCATGTATTGAAGTAGGTGTCCATGGAGGTCTCTTAAATCTTGGAAATTCAGTGATTCTGGGATTAGAAATATCATGGTAAAGTGGAAAGACCACAAGACACAGATCCAGAAGAGAACTGGGTTTGAATCTTGGATCTTTAATTTATTCGCTCTCTAATTCTGGAAAGGCACTGAGCTGCTCTACCTCAGTTTCATCAAACATAAAATGGGGATAATATTGCTTACATTAAGTATTTTGTTAAACTTTAAAGCACTATGTTTTTCTGAGATGATATTATGACCTCTAAGTAGTTCCTTATAGCTCAAAGATTATTTCAAATGATACATGCACTTGAAATTTCATATAAAAATGTAGCCTTTAAGACTGAACATTTCCATTTCGGTATTAATACTAAAATCCTAAAAGAACAAACACAAGAATGGCAGTTTTATACACAGATTGAGCTTTGTCTAGTAAGGACATGGTCTTTAGCTGCTTATCTCTTGGCCCCTACCCTTCATGTGAAGTTCACACACACACACACACACACACACACACACACACACACACACACACACACAAACACAGAAAGACAGGGAGAAAGGGAGAAGGAGGGAGGGAGGGAGTGAGGGAGAGAGAGAGACAGAGACAGAGAGACAGACAGATAAACAGAGACAGAGACAGACAGAGAGACAGACAAAGTCAGACAGAAAAAGAGGGAGAAAGGGAGAAAGAGAGGGGAAAGAGAGACAGAGACAGAGACAGAGAAACTGAGAGAGAGACAGAGAGACAGAGAGACAGGGCAAGAGACAGGAGAAAGGGAGAAGGTGGGTGGGAGAGAGAGAGAGAGAGAGAGAGAGAGAGAGAGAGAGAGAGAGAGAGAGAGAGAGAGAGAGAGAGAGAAGAGAAAGGGGAAAGAGAGAAGAAGGGAGAATGAGAGACCCTACATGATGAGAGAATTGAAGAAACATCATAAAATATGCAGAAGACCAATTTTTCTAGAAGTCATAATAGCATCTCACAAGTACATAGTTCCTTAAAATTTACCAAAATAGTAGTAATATTGCTCAGTGTAAGCAATATTTCCCCCTATTTTTACATATGCATAAACTGAAGTTTAAAGAGATTCAATGGCTTTTCCATGATTATAAAGTGAATGAATGTTTTGAATCAGAGAACAATTACCACACAGGTAGGAAATAATACTCAGAAGCTCAGAAGCTAGGATCCTAGATCTGGTCCTGGAAGGAACTTCAAAGTTCATTTAGTACAACTGCTTAATTTTACAGTTGTGTAATCTCAAGTCTAATGAGGTTTAGTGAATTTCTCAAGGTCAGAAATGAAGAATGAACTAGAAGCTGCATTTGAAGTTAAGTTCTCTGATTCTAGAGAGAGAGGACTCTGTCTATTGTAGGATAAAATTAGTTCCCCAATTTCATAATACATTCAAACATATAAAACACTTTTTCTCATAATATAGCACAGCTAGGTGGTACAATGCATAGCACACCAGGTCTGGAGTCAGGAAGATTTGAATTCAAATCTTGTCTCAGATCCTTGCCAACTATATGACATTGGCCAAGTCACTTAACCTTGCCTCAGTTCCTTATGAGTAAAATGAGCTGAAGAAGGAGATGACAAACCACTCCAGTATCTTTGGCAAGAAGACACCAAATGGGGTCATGAAGAGTCAGACATGACTGAAAATGACTCAGTAACCAAAAAAATTCTTCATAATATATCTATGATATAGTTAGTATAATTTTAATTTTTATAGATGAAGAAACTTGGAGGGATTAAGTGACTTGCCAAAAGGCATAAAAATCATAAGGGATGAAGTCAGAACCCAAATCCAGGTGTTCTGATTCTATACCCATTTCTCTGCCCACATTACACACTATGGTACCTATCATGAACACAGGCTCCCACCCAACTGAAGCCTAATATTGAAACAAAAACATTTTGATCTTTAGCTTAGCACTTATCCAACTGGGCCATTTCTGTTATGAACATCAGAGAACATTTTATTAATATTCTCTGCTACAGTTCTTGAGAACACTAGGAGCTTCCTCCCTTTACCTCCATTTTGTAGATCCTCTACTTTCCTACAAGACTCATCTCAGGTGCAAGCTCCTACAGAAATCTTTCCTGATTCCTCTAGCTGCTAGTGCTCACCTTCTCAAAATAATTTTGCATATTCCAATTTGCATTTAACTCCCTTGTTATTTATTTAATAATAATAATTGCCATTTATATGGTGCTTGCCATGTTCCAGATAGTATGCTAAGCACTTTACAATTATTATCTTATTTGATCTTCACAACAATCAAGGGAGGTAGATACTAATATCATTCCCATTTTACAGATGGGGAAACTGAACCAAAGAGAGGTTAAATAACTTGCCTAGGGTTACACAGTTGGTAAGTATCTGAGGTTGGATTTGAACTCAGATTTTCCTGACTTCAGACCTAACAATGTCACCTAGCTACACCCATCCGTCTCTCTCATTCTCTCTCTCTCTCTCTCTCCCTCCCTCTCTCTCATCCATACACACATATCTTTAATGTGCTTATATGTGTATATGCTGTCTCCTCTGGTAGAGGAGACACTCTGTGTATGGTTTGAAGCCTGGCACACAAGTGGTTAGTGCCCACAACTTTAATTTATAGCTATATGAATTTGTTGGAGGTTTGTCAAGTGTCTTCCTCAAGAGAGAATGCCACAAAACAAGTCTGTTAAAGTCCTCTCAACTACTGCCAATGAATGAGTAGGAACAAGCTACTTAGCTTCCACACCCATATTAAAAGTTTCATTCTTGGGACTGGATCAAGTACTATCCTTTTGTATTACAGAAGTTTTATTGAGGAAGAAAAAATGAAGGTTTATTTTAGAAATTCTCTTATTGGTAGAAGAAAGGCCATAATAACCATGCTAATTAGTATTTATATAGTGTATAGTCATCACTTAATTACTTAATTATCTTATCAGATATATCAGAAATATAAAAGACTTGTCAGAGTCACACAGCTATTAAATTTGTGAGACAGAGCTCCTCCTCTTTTTTGCTCCTTCTTGCCCTCATCCTCCTCCTTCTTCTCCTTTTCCTCCTTCTAGCATTTATATAAAAAATTTTCTCTGCCTGACACTGTGCTTTAAAAATATTTTCTTATTTGATTCTCAAAACAGCCCTGGGAGGTAGATGTTATTTTGTAGAAGAGGAAACTGAAGCAAATAGAGGATAAGTGATTTGTCAGGATTGCACAACTGGTATCTGAGACTAGATTTGAACCCAGGTATTGCTGGCTCCAGGTTCAGGGAAGTCACCTATTGCCTAACTGCCACCTACAATTATTTTACTGAGTAATAATAATGATCCGCATTTATATAGGGCTTTAAAGTTTGCTAAGTGCTTTACAGGTATAATATTTCATTTAATTCTATGAAGAACTCTGTGAGGTAGGAGCTATTTTTATATATACAATTTACCTATCTATTTATCATACATTTGTTTGTTCATCTATTTCAGGGCTGTCCAACTTTACTTTTAAAAGTTTTTATTGAAACAATAGATAATATGTTTTGAGTTGCCATTTTAGTGACAGCTCTATGTTAGTTTGGCTTCTTTAACTAAAGCATTTAGCAAAACCACAGAGGCTGCATAAAATCACACTGCTGGCTGTATTTTGGACAACCTTGATCTATATATCTATTTATTTTTTAATTATTATTGTTTTTTATTTTACAGTTGAATAAACCAAGTCTCAGAGAAATATGAGACTTGTAAGTCACACAATTATTAAATTTGTGAGACAGGGTATTTTAAACTCCAGATCTAGCATTCTCTCCACTATACTCTATGAAGGGGGCAGCATGGACCTAAATGACCTAGTCATTCATACATGACCAGTGGTAGAGCTAGGATTATAATGGATATTATCATTATAATGGGCAGTAATTAAAGCCACAATCTCTGGGGTAAGGCCCCAAGTAAATATGGGTAAGAACTTTTGCATTGAGGGAAATTTGGTCATATATAATGAATATTTTTAGTAGCATCAAGTCCTTTCAGTTGTGGCAGCTGGCGGGGGGGTATTGTATGGTAGAGGTCACAGATATTTTCAAATGTTGAATAACTTCAGAAGTCCATTATCTTAGACTAATATTTTTTTAACGTTGGAAAGGATCTTGGAGATCAATGAATCCAGCCTTCTCATTTTACCAATGATGAAATTGAAACCCTGGGGATACATGCATCTTTGAGGCCAAGTGGAATTCAGTGTGTGTGTGTGGGGGATCTGCTATCTCTCACTCTTGCTTTAAAAAAGAAAAAGTCAAAGCTTTTATAGCCAGAAGTATTCTGGCAAGTCTCACCACCATTTTGAGTTGGTATGGTTTTTCTACCTCCTGAGAGAAGACCAGGTCAAACAGAATGAGCACAAAAAAAGATATTTCAAAGGAAAAGTGAGAGTCCTGTTATTGGGGTAAACTGTCTGCCTGAAGCTTGGGGGGGCCCACCTCTTCTGGGCAAGGTTCAAACCTGTATGAACCAGAAGAAGTTAAATGCTTATAGATCTAACCTATCTAATTTGTCAGTCTACTGGACTGATATGAAGAGAATGCACCAGGCACTCAAGAAAATTGAAAATGTGAAAAACTGGGCTTAGAATATTGAACTATTTTCTAGTCCAGAAATTGAGGTTTCTGTCCCTTCTATGACATGATTAGTTGCTTTCAGCTAACTGGGGGGGGGGAGTTGTATATTCAAAAAAATATAGATCTAAAAAATGATTATATATCTTCTTATTTCATTCAAAGCAAAGCCAATGAATAGGGATATGATGCATTTCATTGTATCAATTTATTGGTCTTTGGACAAAAGATACATACTAGAACTATTAAGAATTTTGTTAACATAAAATAGCTCTCTGGAGGGAGACAGGAGGGATATTAAGGGAAATTTTAGTGATAAAGCCAGTAGACAATAATAAAAATTGACTTTAAAGTAATTTTGGGCAACTATGAATACTTTAGTCATTTTGAATGGATCATAGATGAGAGGATCAAGAGATGACAAATAGTTAGCCAGAATGCTCCATTAGTATTCTTCAGTTAGTGGGAGAAATCAAGGAAGACAACAAGCAAGTTGAGTAGAACTCAAAAGCAAACTTTTGGGAGCACATGATTAAGAGTGGAACAGGATGGCTATTAGGATTGCAATCTGTATTGTTGAAGGAACTTTGAAATAAAAAAGACTACAGATCCATTTGAGTTAGTTGTGATTCTTAATATCCTCAATTCTTTTTTTTCTTCAGTTGCTTTATTTTAATCCTTTTTAAAGAAAGATTTTATTTTGGTCAAAGGATACACAAAGGCAATTTACAGATGAGGAGATCAAAGCAATCCATAGTCATATGAAAAATTGCTCTAAATCATTACTTTTTAGAGAAATGCAAATTAAAGCACCTCTGAGGTACTACCTCACACCTCTCAGCCAGGCCAATATGACCAGAAAGGACAATGATCATTGTTGGAAGGGTTGTGGGCAATCTGGGACACTAATACATTGTTGGTGGAGCTATGAACTCATCCAACCTTTCTGGGGGGATGGGAATTCAGGGAAGCCTGGAAGGATTTGCAAGAACTGATGTTGAGCAAGATGAGCAGAACCAGAAAAACATTGTACACCCTAACAGCAACATGGGAGTGATGATCAACCTTGATGAACTTGCTCATTCCATCAGTACAACAATCAGGGACAATTTGGGGCTGTCTGTATCCCCAGTACCATCTGTATCCAGAGAAAGAACTGTGGAGTTTGAACAAAGACCAAGGACTATTACCTTTAATTTAGGGAAAAACCTGATATCTTATTGTCTGATCTTGCTATCTCTTATACTTTATGTTTCTTCCTTAAGGATATGATTTCTCTCTATTCATATTCAGTTTGGATCAATGTATACCATGGAAACAATGTAAAGGACTGGCAAATTGCCTTCCATGGGAGGTGGGGGGAGGGAAGTACGATTAGGGGAAAAATTGTAAAACTCAAAATAAAATCTTAAAAAAAAGAAAAGAAAAAGAAAGATTTTATTTATTTTGAATTTTACAATTTACCCCCTGATCTTTCTTTCCTCCCCCCCCCACCTCCCACAGAAGGCAGTCTATTGGTCTTTTCAAATTGCTTAACTTAATTCTTAACTCTTTGTCCTGCCATTTTCTCTGTGAAGTCAGAAGGGGGCTATATACTACTGATGATACCTTTGTATTTTGATTATATTTTCAAATCATTATAGCCAAGAAAATTTCAGCACTGAGTCTAATGGTTGAAAAGACTTAAAAGACCATTTGGTCCAATGTAAGGAAACTGAGACTCAGAGTGATTTGCTCAAGGTCAAATAGTTGGGAGTATCAGAAGTAGGTTCTAAACTTAGGTCTTCTGATCCAGAGCCAATGTTTCCACAATCTCTCCTTCCCCCCCTTTCACTCCCCCCCCCCAAACATACCATCCTTCTTGTATTGAAGTACTGCCCTTATTAACAGGAAATTACTTCCCCCACCCTAGGGAGAGTAAGCATCAAGGCCTTCTCACTGGAAACAAGTGGCATCTTAGGTTATTTCTTATGTATCAGAACATAATGGAAACATGCCCAAACTAAGAAGACTGTCAATATGAACACAATGGCCAGATTCTTCAAATGAAATAAACTGGTTTTCAAAGGAAATTTAGTTAATGGCTATTGCTTTTTTGCAAATTCCTTTTATAAAGAGTTAAAAAGGTGCAGCTACGTGGCGTAGTGGATAAAGCACCAGCCCTGGAGTCAGGAGTACCTGGGTTCAAATCTGGTCTCAGACACTTAATAATTGCCTAGCTGTGTGGCCTTGGGCAACCCACTTAACCCCGTTTGCCTTGCAAAAAGCTAAAAAAAAGAGTTAATCTCCTCATCTGTAAATTGCCTTTGCGTATCCGTTGACCATGGCCTTAATTTTTACTGATAAACCTAAAGTTTGAATGATGCTAATTCTCATTTATAATTGTCACTTCTATTGATGCTGTGGGACCTAGGGAAGTCTCATAAGTTTAAAATGAGATAATATAAGAAATGTCAAATAGAATAGAATGCACTTAATAGAATGCACTTCCATGTGCTAGATAGATATTGTACTAAAACAAAGGACAATCCTTGTGTTCAAGGAATTTTCATTCTAATAGGGGAAGCCAACATACATAGGTGAATAATGTCCCAGGAAGGGTAGTTTAGTCGAGAGTAACAATGATGGTGAGATGATATAAAGGGTGTTCCAAAAGTCTTTGTGCAATTAGCTATTGGAACTTAAAACTGTACTAAAATCTTTGTCTCATAGTGCAGTCACTTAATATGCCCTTTCCAGATGTGATGGTAGTATTGATTTTATGACTGTGTTCAGAAAGAGGTGAAAGGTGTGTGTGATTTGCATAATGTAATTTCCATGTTTATATCTATTTCTCTAGTTACTGTACCCTTATTTGAAATCATGATTGCTACCCCTGCTTTTTTAAGTTTAGTGGAAGCATACTAGATTTTGCTCTAGATTCTTGTTTTAACTCTATGTGAATCTTAATGTTTTAAGTGAATTTCTTATAAATAAACTATCATTTGATTTTCTAATCCATTTTTCTATTTCCCCACCCTTTCCCATAAAACATACCCTTCATCTTATGACCTCTATTGTACAATGATGATATAAATATGTATCTGATTTTTTCCCCAAATTTTTTATTTTATTTTGATATTTCTTTTTGCAGTGTTGAGTCATTCATTGTGTTCTGCCTCAACCATTCTAATTTCCAGGGCATTCGGTTCTTAAGTGAGGTTTTTGGTTCCAAGGCTCAGTCTACCCCTACCCCATTGTTTCTTCTTTAGCTTTTTTTTTCAGTCAATGTCTCATTCATTTCCTGCAAGTACTTCTTGACTATTTTTTTTCTCTGAAAATCTACCTAGATTTCTTATGGGGTCCTCTATCTTTTTTCCTAGTTTATCCCTGAGCATCTCCTTATGAGGTCTGAAGTTTTCCTTGGTTTATTCATGAAGATAATGTACTGCGATGGAGCCCCTCAAAGGTAAATGCAGAGCATCTTGAACATAGTGGGCCAGAATAGTCACCTACTTCAAGGCTCCCTGGGACTTAGGACTCAGGGATTCTTCTTGTACGGGTTTCCCACTGTAGCCATCAGGATTCTTCAGGCTGGATTTTGCCTTTGGCCATTCCAGAAGTTTGACTAGGTCCATTGGTGTTCCATGACCCTTGCCCAGAACATTCTGAGACTGCTTTCTCTGATAAGTTAGGCCTGGGCAGAGTCCCTGTCTGGGAATTGGCTGGCTTCAGACTTTATTTCAGGAATGTTCTGCTGACCAGGAACACCCTGAAGGTTTTCTTTTCCACATAGGGCTAAGGAAGCCAGGCTCAGAATTGAGAAAGGGTTTAGGAAGAGGGGCTTGAGCCCCTGCCCTGCCTGGAAAGAGAATACTATGCCGAAGCTGACCAGAACATCATGAAATCTATCTTCTGCACCCATAGACCTCAGAGGAGTATTGGTTGGGCTGGGAGTGGGCATCTCTAGCTCTGGTGCAGGGCTGGAAGGCTGGGGCTGCTTCCCAAAGCTCCAGGGGCAGCTACTTGGGTTTTGTGATCTGCCCTTGGCGCTTTAATTTCTAAACTTGACCCAGGAAATACTCCAGTGACTTGTCTTATCCTATTCAGTATCTCTGAAGAATGTGAGGGGCAGAGGAGGGTCCTGCCATGGATTTCTGGATTGGGTGAGGGAATCTTCAAGAGATTCTTTCCATGGTGTAGTACAGGGGTGTTATCTCCTTCCTTTTGTTGATATCTCCATCTATCTGTATCTTGTTGGCACATATTTTGGGGTACATCACTTCCCCTATTAGACTATGAGGAAACCTTGGCTTTTCTTTGCATTTCTGATGGTTACATAAGAGCCTAAAATGCTTTTTGATTGGTTTCCTCTTCCTTACACTGCTTGACACAGCACCAAATAGAGCTTTATTTGGTTCACACAGTAGCCTCTTAAAATGTAGATATCTAGGTGAGAATGAAGGGGTTGATTGGTCTTGGTAAGAATCAGTTCGGACCCAAACTGGCTGTGTGGTTCTGGGAAAATCATGTAACTCTATATCACAGGGCAGTTGCTGTTCTGCATCACAAAAGGCAATTACCTTATTAGGAGTTTATTAGTCTATTAAAAAAAAAGGAAATCGGGGCGGCTAGGTGGTACAATAGATAGAGCACTGGACCTGGAGTCAGGAGGACCTGATTTCAAATCCTGCTTCAGATCCTTAATAATTGCCTACCTAGCTTGGGCAAGTCACTTAACCCCATTGCCCCTTAAATAAAAATTCTAAAAAAAAATTTTTTTTTAAGGGAACCAAAGGAAAAAAAATAGTGCTGCTTCTCAGCCTACATCTGAACTCTGGAAAAGTTCTGATATAGGTCTTATTCTTTCTCCTCCAACTAGGTCCCTCTTTAAAAGCTGACTTGGGGTGGCATCTTATGCCCTTTGTCCCAGGCATAGTTTGTGGTCCTTGTCCAGCTATAAAACTTGTTAGCTACTGTTAGTAACAGAAGAGAATAAGGCTTTAAGTTATTTTAAAAGGAAAAGAAAAGCATAGAGAAGAAACAGACTTAAGATCTCTAAGGCTCAGTCTATGAGGAAGTAGTAGTCTTGCAAAGCAAAGACTTTGTGGGGGCAGCAGGGCCCCTCCTGCAATAGGATATAAGCCCAATAGCTACTGCAGGGCCAGGGAAAAAGTTCAGGATCTCAGTGGTGTAAATATATCCTTTATATGGTTCAAAGTAAAGCCAACCATATTTCACTGAGTCTAATCAATCTCTTGGGACACTAGGCCCCTAGGATAGCAATTACTCCCAAACCTCTGAGCTGGCAGGGAAAGAATCTGAGCCTCCCTTCTCTCTCACCACCCCTCTACCCCACTCCAAGCCCCAGTGTGCCTCAAACTACAGCAGGCCTGGGAGGTCAGAAATAGAGAAAGTTCACTTTATTTTGATTTGTTGCTCTTGAAAAGAGAGTAGTGGAAAGGAAATCGCTTGAAAAGATAGTGTTGAACAAAGCTTGCACTTATCTTTATTTTTAATAGCCTGAAGTTGAGAAATTCTGGACTGGAGGTTAAAAGGCTCAACCCTTTGAGATTCATCTGATTCACTGCAGCAGGGTCAATAGATCACAGATTTAAAGCTGCCAGGGACCTAAGAGATCATCTAGGCCCCCTCCCTCCAATTTGGCAGGAGGAAACTGAGGCTGAGACAGATGAAATGTTTTACTGAAGATCACACAGCTAGTAATTAAGAGAAGCAAGACTAGAACTATTGATTAATATAAGGGGTTTATTGCATAAAGCCTGAGGAAACCCTCTTGTCCCCAAATCAATCCCTTACACTACCTGATAATAGTGACCATTTTAGCTCCTTAAAATGGAAATATCCAATGAAGATTGAAGATGGAGGTCAGTCTTAGTGAGAATCAGTCTTCTTAGATTTCTTTCTTCCTGCTTAGAGAACAGAATTTTTTTTTTGTGATGGGGGAGGTTAGGGGAGAGGAAACCACTGTATTTGGAATCAAATGAGTTAATTCCAAAAACATGAGTTTGAGTCGCACTTCTGTTTTTATTTTCTGTATGTCCCTGGAACAGTCACTTAATTTACTTGAGCTCTGATGATTTCATCTACAAATAATAATAATAATAGCCTAATATATACCATGGAGGTTTGGTGGAGAAAGTACTTTGGTAAGCCATTGAGTTCCATGTAAATATGAATTGTGATCATGACTGCCAATATTTTGACATCATTTTGGAGCATGAGGCAAGAGGAATAATAATGGTGTTGGAAGATATTGAACAGCCAGATGGCAAGATGATAGCCTTCAGTTACAGGTTTACTTTGCCTGGCCATGTCTATTTGTTACAAAGGTTTTGCTTTTCTTGGGGAAAGGTGGGAGAGACAGAAAATATATTTGCATTCATAGAAAAAAATTAAATTAAAAATGAGTGTTTTTAAACAAGTATGAGAGTGCTTCTTTCTTTCCCAAGTTTGGTTGCTTGGAAAAAAATAAAGGGGTACCCTCAAAGAATTTTATATCACACACAAGCTTAATTAAGCAGCTAGATGTAGGAGTGGATAGAATGCTAGGCTTGGAGTCAGTAAGACCTGAGTTCAAATTTAACCTCATATATTTACAAGTTGTGAGACTGGGACACATATCCCCTCTCTGTCTCATTTTCCCCAACTGTAAAGTGAGTTAATAATAGGACTTAGCTCCTAAGGTGTCTGTGAGGCACAAAAGAGATATCTGTAAATCACTTAGAATGGTACATAATATATAAATGTTAACTATTTTTGTTGTTAACTTAGTCTCAGGCCACTATTTCATCTATGACAACCTCCTTAAAACTTATGACAGGGCAGCTAAATGGTGGAGTAAATAGAGCACTGACCCTAGAGTCAGGAGGACCTGAGTTCAAATGTGGCTTCAGATACTTAATAATTGCCTAGCTGTGTGACCTTGTGCAAGTCGCTTAACCTCATTGCCTTAAATAAATAAAATTTAAAAAAGATTTATGATACATTCAGTTTGGATCTCTAGTTCCTTCCCATTACCCATAGCTCCCAGAAATCTATTTTCCAAAGAATATGTATATAAGATATATTTTACTAGGCTCAATTCTTGCAGTGTAGAACCTAAGTGCATATACACTCTAATGCTAGATAACATGAAGAGTTCCAGACTATTGGGGATGGAAAATTCCACAGGATCCACTATTCCTAATGTCAATTTTAATATTATTTCAACTTTCCCTTGCATTACTGTCAAAGTAAATAGCAAGGTGAAGATAAGATCACTAGCATTGGGACATTCTTGGGTCATTTTTTTATTGGTTAGGTTGACTGCCTTCATAGGGATGGGGGCCATTAGCTGATGATGATAATAACATATTTTAAACCAAATGGTTCATGAATGTATTGAATATTACTATGCCATAAGAAATGATGAATGTGAAGAATTCAGAGAAATATGGGAAGACAGATGAACTGATGAAAAGTAAGGATAGATGAACTAGAAAAATAATACTCATAATAACCAATATGGTCTAAATAGAAAGAGCAGCAACAAAACTAAAACCAAAACTGAATACTGTTTTGATGATTATAATAATCAAGGTTGATCCTGAAGAAAAGTTGAGATAATACATCTTCCATCTTTGTAGAGATAGGGGGCTATAGATGTAGAATACTGAATATACTATCAGGTAAAGTTGATGTGTTTAACATGCTGAATTGTTTTTTCTTTTTTTTTTTTGTAAAATTCTTTGCTGTAGGCAAGGGAGAGAGGGCTACATTTGGGAAATTAAAGTGACATGAAGCCAAAAGTTATCAATAAGAACTGAAAATTTAAAAAAATAAGCTTTATATAAACAGTGTTCCTTTTTTGCAAAGTAGAATCCATCATCCATTTACTGGTGTACTTCCCCCTCATACAAAAAAAAAATCCATCTACACGTTGACAGATTTAAACCAGCTTTCTGTCCTCAGGACATACTAGTTATTCTTAACTAAGCATTCCCACTAAATATTTTGGATTCTTAGGGAGAACTGCCCACCCATCTTTTCTCCAAGTTTTATATTTCTGTAAAGCAGCAAGAAATAAAAACAAAGGTTAGAATGTGATTTCATTTGGAGAAGATCCCAAGGAGAGCCAAGTCATTCATCATCATGTGTGTAGAAGGGAAACAGATGGGGTCAGAAACAGAATTAGCCAAAAAAGTAATCTGGTCTGAAAAAGCCAAGGCTTTGTTGATGTATAGACCTGGGAAGCATTTCACATTATTTATCTTTTTAACCACCTCATAGCTTAGTCCAGTGCCTTGTATATAATAAACATTCTATCCATGTTTGTTGAGTGAAGGAATGAAGGAATCAGTGAATTTCTTATCTTGCCTAGGGGAGAATTATCATCATGATAATCATCAATATGGATTTCATCTGCACAATTTATTTTATTTTATTTTATTTTTTTTAGGTTTTTTTGCAAGGCAATGGGGTTAAGTGGCTTGCCCAAGGCCACACAGCTAGGTAATTATTAAGTGTCTGAGACTGGATTTGAACCCAGGTACTCCTGACTCCAAGGCCGGTGCTTTATCCACTACACCACCTAGCCGCCCCTCATCTGTACAATTTAAACATTTATCAGGGTATACAAATTAAGATTTGGATACAGACAGAGAGCTGGTAGAAACCCTGTAGAGGTCATTTAGTCTCACCTCTTCATTTTACAGACAAGATTGCTGAGGCTCAGAAAACTGAATTTTCCCAGATCATAGTGAATAAGATGGAGAATAGAATAGAGCTCCCACCTTCCAGTTCTATTTTTTTCAGCTAAGGTAACCCACTGTTGGGTGTTTATCACAATTTCTTGAATACTTTTGAATCATTGCTTGGGCCTATCATAGAAGTCATTTTATTTTTAATGCTGGCTCCTACAAAATCTGAAAACTTTTTCTCCTCCAATTTGGTAAGGAAGATATCATCTGAGTATCACTCTCCTTATTCTAATTCTTATAATTGGAAGAAAATTTCTTAAGTTGACTTTTCTATCTATCTATAGCCATAGAAATATTGGCACAGTGGAGCAATGGTGGAGTGTGGCTAACATATAAGAAGCAGAGTGGCAGCTTATTGTGGGATAAGCAGAGTTTTGCCTGGTGTGTAGGGGGGTACTGTTTTACAACTTTAAGTCAAAAGTCTTCTGACAGTCCATGTTCTCTCTCTCTCTCTCTCTCTCTCTCTCTCTCTCTCTCTCTCTCTCTCTCTCTCTCTCTCTCTGTGTATATGTATATAGTATTCCTCTTCAGAGGCCTGTCTTTCTTCCAACTATCTTGGTGGGGGTGGGGTTCAGGTTCTCTGGGAACTGCTGTTCTTTTTACCACCTACCCCTTCTTTTTGTTTTGAACATAGCTGAACCTTATTCACCACTCAACTGAACTTGTCTGTGGAGTAATAACTATTCTGTTCAAGTAGGCAAGTAGTGTGTAACCAAATCCTCATCATAACATTGCCCATCTCTACCATTCATGTAGATTCTTAGCAATAACCAGGCTGGCTTCCCAAACTTTACACAGCTTCCATGAATTCCTTTTACTATCTCTTACCTAGCTCTTGGATTTGATTATTTTCATAATTTCTGGCTTGATTTGACAGGTCTTCCTCCTTATTTTCTTAGATCAAGATATGGAAATTTGGGGAAATTTCCTTTCCCCTCCCAAGAAAGTTCTTTTTTCAGACCCTCCTAATTGCCCTCTAATCACATGCTCTAGTCTAGGGGTGGGGAAACTTTTTCCTTCCAAGGGTAATTTTGATATTTATAACATCATTTGTGGGCCATACAAAATTATCAATTTAAAAATCAATCCTGTAGTTGCCTTGGTCAGGCCAGACCAAATGATTTTGAGGGCCTTATATGACTTGCAGACTGAACTTGTGGACTTCTGTACCCCTGCTCTAGTCAATACCAAAGGGCAAATATTGAACATATTGGGTCTCAAGTCATTGATTAAACACAAACCACATTCTTAGAAGGCATTTCTGAATTTGGTCATTGCCAGAGTCCCAGAAATATTCTTTTTGTTTATTTTTCAGGTCATTTGGGGGACTACTAGGAGAACATCTATGGGTCTTTACTTACAGATTTTTGAAGCTACACAAACCCTCCATGGCAGATCTTGTGGGGAAACATTTTTATTTTTCAAATCAGTAGGCAATGAGGGGTAGAAGTTGAAGGAAATAAAAATAGCATGAGCCTCTGCCTTAAGAATGTGAAACTGGGCCTCCATCTGGATTCAGTGGAGGAGCGCAGGAGGAGAGTTACATGTTGACAACTCTGATAAGAACTCTTGGGCAGGATGTGCCAAGAGAAGATGGGTAAAAACACCAGGAACCATGAAGCTATAAAGGAAACCAAACAGGAAATGTGACATGAATCATCAGAAAGCAGTCCATGGCTGGGCTGTTAAATATTGCATTGTTGGGGAGATGGGGTATACAGGAGGACAACAAATGATTGAAGGCACATTTAGCCAGTTCTAAGATGGTGATGCTCATGGATTCAACGGGAATAAATTCTGCTGCCTGGGGAAAAGATAGGCTTTGACCAATCAGTGGTTGGGACAGCTCAGCTTCTCTAAGAACACTGGAAAAGTTCTCAGGGGCTATCCTGTCTCATTTCTTCATTTACAGATGAGTGTTAAGATTCCAAAAATTGAAGTGACTTTCCTCAAGTCACATAATGAATTAGTTGCAGAATGGAAAAGACAATTTCCATCTCCCCCTTCCCAGTTCCTTAGGGATTGCTCATTTTTGATAGTTTGTAATAATTATTGCTTATCTTTTGTTTGCGAGGATGATCAGTGATATCACAGGGTAATGTTTTGATCTGGGTATAAATTGAATTTAAGTGAGGCAGAGGTGTATAAAGGTGTTGGCCTCACCCTTTCTTCCAGAGTCATTGAAATTCAGTGGCAAGAAAAAGGTCAGGATGACTGACAATGGCTCAGGTTGCAGTGGATGAACTTGGCATCTTCACTGTCTGATCAAGCTCTAAGTCCTCCACATACCTGCCTTCAGTTATCTTTGTGCTTATTGGAACATTGTTCTCATCTGCCCATTTTGCCAGGGGAAGTCTTCACATGCTTGGGGTAAACATCTCCCTAACTCATTGAAAGGTTTGAGACTTATCAGTTACCCTCAACCTGGTTTAGCCTGTTATGAGACGGTTTTATCATGGTGTGACTGCAGCGCATGCTGGTCAAGAAAACCTGAAAATTCAGCATACCCTCACACCAGAGGTACTAGTTCTCTCTGAATACCCTATATACACCCCCTTTTGTCATATTATTTTTAAAAATAAAAGCATATTTCAATATTCAAATGTATATACAAATAATTATTTGTAATAATAACTATTATATGTGTGTGCATGTATATCTATATATCCATATAAATATCTGTATTTGTCTCTATCTCCATCTCCATCTCCATCTCTATCTCACTTTAAAGTTTACAAAGTGTTTTATAAATATAATTTCAATCTATCCTCACTACAATCCTGGAAGATAGGTCTATTATTTCTATTATTATAGTTGAGGAAATTGTGGTAGACAGATATCACTTGTTCAGCATTGCACAGTTAGTCTGAAGCTAGATTTGAACTCACTCAGGTCTGTCCACTGGGCCACCTGGTTACCTTGATTCTTTAACAGTACTAACAATTGGGATAATTGTAAAAATTGAGACAAGGAGATGGATCTTCCTTGTCAGGTCAAAAGGAGAAGCTATTGTTTCAGTCTCAAATGAAGAGACTTCTCATATGACTGTGGGTGGGATTAAATGAAATCTCATTGAGCCATCTCACAGTGATTCAATTCCTGAGTCTGTGGGAAGCCAGAAATCCCCTGAGTTAAGGAAGCAGCTGCCGCTTGCCTTCCTTTCTTGCCCATTTGTTCTCCCATCTGTGTGACACCTGCCACTTCTGGGCCATTATGCACTGTCAGCACTTAGACCCACTGGAAAAAATGGGAGAGAATTGAAAATCTTCAGGCTCCCTAAAGTCAGGATGGGTTTCACTCAGAGGCTCCTTCCACATAGAGTAGTCCCATCCTATGTTTTTGAGTTCTTTCTGTTTATGCTAAGAATCTTCTCTATAGGAGATTGTACTCTCTGTTGCTAGTTCTTCCAGACTGTCATTTCAAAGAGATCAGGGAATCTTTATCTCAAAGGAAGGTGTGACCATGCCTATGGAAACCCAACATTTAAAAGGTTGAGGGCATTGAAAGGATGCTTGAGGTCCATTTCCTGAAGAAAGAATTTTAGCAGTCTCTATTAGGACACTTAATTGCACACACACACACACACACACACACACACACACACACACACACAATCAATTTCTACTTCAGAATAAAAAAAGTTTTTGTTCTAACTGAAAAAATAGCAATAGCAATACTATATCTAAATCAAAGTTCAAGAAGGACATTGAAGATGAATGAATGAAAGAAAAGCATTTATTAGGCACTTACTGAATGCTAGGTTCTATGCCTCTGAAGATACAAATACAAAAGAGAAAGATAGATAGATAGATAGATAGAGAGAGAGAGAGTCCTTGTTTTCATGGGGCTTACATTCTAATGTAGAAGTTCTTAATCTTGTACTTCTTTTTTCCACATGCACATATGTTCACACACATTGAGCAGTGGTTAGAGAGACAGAATAAGGAAGAATCATGTTCAAGACCTTCCTCTGACATATGCTAGTTCTAGAGACACATTATCTCTTAATGCCTCAACCAATTCTCTTGATACTAGAAGCCATGGAGTCATTTCTCTTCCTCATTGGCAAAGATTCTTCCCTAAGGTCTCCCTCTACCATGGGCATTTATAAAAATTTAAGGCAATGGGATTGAGTGACTTGCCCAAGGTCACACAGCTAGGTAATTATTAAGGGTCTGGGGTTGGATTTGAACTCAGGTCCTCCTGACTCCAGGGCCAGTGTTCTATCTATTGCACCACCTAGCTGCCCCAATACTTTTAATATGGGATCTATATATGGCTTTTAATATGTGATCTATGAACTTGCATTTTGAAAACACTTTCACTATAATTCATTACTTTGTGATCCTATGTACCTTGTTTTGTATATTTAAAATATTATTCTGAGGTCTCCATTGTTATCACTAGATTATTAAGGAGGTTTGTGACACAAAAAAGGTTAAGAATTCTTGTAATAGGGGCAGCTAGGTGGCACAGTGGATAAAACACTGGCCCTGGAGTCAGGAGTACCTGGGTTCAAATCCGGTCTCAGACCCTTAATAATTACCTAGCTGTGTAGCCTTGGGCAAGTCACTTAACCCCATTTGTCTTGCAAAAAAAAAAAAAGAATTCTTGTAATAGAGGGATAAAACAAATATAAGCCAGTAGTGGACAGGAAAAATGTTTTGATCAGGGAAGTCACAGAAATAATGGCTAGAACAGATAGAATAGTCAGTTGTCATCCTTTTCCCAGAAGTAATGCTAGTTTTCATTTAATAATTATTTCTAAAAGAAAAGATGAAAAGAAAGTGGGAAGAGGTCAGGGGTGAAGATTGGTACTTCTGTGATGTCAGAACAGATGATGGAAAGTCTCTGTGCAGGGGTTGATCAGATGGATGGGATATGCAGCATCTAGTATATAAGTTTAGGCTAACATTGCATGTTTAACCCCAGCAGAATTTCCCAAAATGAGTGAGTTAACTCATCACACCTAAGGATACAATTTCAAGGTGGATGGCTAGAATATAGCTGGGTAGATAGCTAAATGAAATGTAGAATATGGGAAGCAAAAAGAAACTAGAATCATAGTAGTAATTGATAAAGAAGAGAAGCATATGATATAGAAAGAACATTCAATGTACTAGGAAGTCATAAAACCTAGGTTTCTCTCTTGAAACTCTTATTAAATACCTATATGGCCCTGGGCAGGCTCAATTCAATTTAGCACATATTTATTAAGTTCCTATTTATACAAGACAATTCTAGGTGAAGGAAATATAAAAACAGATTAAGTAATCCCTGCTCTAAAGGTGGTTGCATTCTAATGAACACATACAATATATAAACAGATTTGTCATTGTTAAGTTGTTTTAGTTATGGCAGGCTTTTCATGACTCCATTTGGGTTTTTTCCTGGCAAAGATACTGGAGTGACTTGCTATCTCTGACTCATTTTACAAATGAAGAAACAATCAAACAGGGTTAAGTGACTCAGGGTCACCCAGTTAATGTCTAAGGTCAGATTTGAACTCATGAAGATCAGTCTTCCTGCCTCCAGTTCTGTTCTCTATTCACTGAGCCACCCTCATTGGTCTGTAATTTATAATCTTAGAGAATTGCCTGTGGACACTGAGGGATTAAGTGATTTATGTGCCCAGGGTTACATAGATGGTAAATGTCAGAGGTAGTACCAGTACCTATGACCAGATCTTTATCTCTTTCTCTTTAAGAAAGTTTCTATTACTTTAAACAAGTAGTCAATTTGTCACTAAGCATTTATTAATCTTGATTTTTTTAATTTTTTAATTTTTATTTTTTATTCTCATTTTGTACAAATTTTTTTTACATTAATAAAATATTCTTGTTTAAGAATAAATGAAATACCCCCTCCCCCCATGAATATAGACTTGCTTGAGCGATACAGTAAAGGGGAGAGAAAAAAATTAAAATAAAAAAAATAGTAATAATTGTAGGTATGGCCAGGTGGTGCAATGGATGAAGCACCAGCCCTGGAGCCACGAACACCCGAGCCCACATCCAGCCCCGTAGACCCAACAATCACCCAGCCATGTGACATGCAAGCCACCCGATCCCCACTGCCCTGCAAAAACCAAAAAGAAGGAAAAAAAAAGACCCCAAATAAAATAAAATAGTAATAATAGTAGGGGTGGCTGGGTAGCGGACAGAGCATTGGTCCTTGAGCCAGGAGCACCTGGGTCCAAATCTGGCCTCAGACACCCAAAGATCATCCTTCTATGTGGCCCCAGGTAGGCCACCCAGCCCCATTTGCCCTGCACCCTCCCCCAAACAATAATAATAATAAAACATGTGCTTCAGTCTTTGTTCCAACACTAACAACTCTGTCATGGGTGGATCACATTCTTTATGATAAGTCCATCACAAAAGTTACTTCCATATTTTTCCAACGTTGCCATTGCTGATCACAACTCCCTCCTTTTGAATCTCTCTACTACCATGTACTATATTTTCTCTCTCCTTTCACTCTGACTCTGCTGTAGGGTAGCTGAGTGGCGCAGCAGACAGATCCCTGGTCCTGGGGCCAAGAGGCCCTGAGCCCCCATACCACCCCTTCGGCCCAGAATCCACCTGGCCCTATGGTCCTGGACAGGCCTTCCAATCCCAGCCCCTTGCAAGAAGTAAAAAAGAAAATGTGTTATATCTGACCACTCTCCCCCCATGGTCCATCCTCTCCTCCTTTATTCACATCCCCCCCTTCCCCCTGTCCCCCTTCTCTCCTTCTTACTCCAGATGTCTATACCCCATTGAGTATATATGCTGTTTCCTCTCCTAGTCACCTCTGATGAGAGCAAAGGTTCCCTCATTCCCCCTTGCCTCTCCCCTTTCATATCATTGCAATAGCTCATAGTAATAAAGAAAAATCTTATTATATGAAATATCTTGGCCTATTCCCCCTCTCCTTTTTCTTTCTCCCATTACATTTCCTTTTTTTCTATTGACTCCATTTTTACACCATATTTTATCTTCGAATTCAGCTTTCTCCTGTGCTTCAACTATAAAAGCTCCCTCTACCTGCTCTATTAGCTGAGAAGGTTCATATGAGTATTATCAGTGTCATTTTTCTATGCAGGAATACATGCAGTTCATCATCATTAAGTCCCTCATATTTTCCCCCTCTCCTCCAATCTCCATGCTTCACCTGAATCCTGTATCTGAGGATCAAACCTTCTGTTCAGCTCTGGCCATTCCAAAATCTTGTTCAATGATGCTGTACTAGGGACTGAGGATACAAAAAAGAGAGAGACAAAAATAGCCTCTGCCCTCAAGAAGTTTACATTCTAAGCTCAACAATAATAGGACCACATAATCATTTAAATCAGTGGCAGTGATTGATCAAAGATAAGGACTATGTTAAAATTTTGTTTTTGACAAACTGGACTCATCAACATTTTCAGATAGCAATCTAATTCTTCCCACCTCTTTTTTTTGGGTTCCCACTGACCTTTCTCTACCAGATAAAAGCTACCTTTTGCTTCAAGGCCACAGATAACATTACCTTCTTTATGAAGTCTTCCTAGAACTTAACCCTTCTTTACTGAGTATTTCAAGCTATCCTATGGGAGTCATTCTTATGCACATGTCACATCTTCCCTTAAAAGATTATAAATTTTTTGAGGCATAAGTTGTTTTGTTTTGCATTTCTATGTCTTCCATGCCTAGTCCAATATCTCACAACTAGGTGGTATGGTGGATAGAGCTCTGGGTTTGGAATCAGGAAGACTCATTTTCATGAATTTAAACTTGCCTCAGTCACTTACTAGCTGTATGACCCTGGGCAAATCACTTAACTCTGTTTGCCTTAGTTTCCTCATCAGTAAAATGAGCCGCAGAAGAAAATGGTAGATCACTCCAGTATCTCTACCAGAAAAACCCCAAATGGTCATGAAGAGTTAGGCATTACTAAAAATGACTAAACACTAACAAAAAATGCACACAAAATGGTACATACAAGATATATATATATATATATATATGTATATATATATATATATATATATATATATATATATATATGAGATGGACAGTCATCTTAGAAAAGAAGGTTCTAGGATCTGGGAGGATGGTAAAAAGTGACCAAGTTTGGAAAGAAGTTTCAAGACAAGCTATTGGAACTTTTTAAGGATAGAATCTGCACATTGATTTGAAAAATTTTAGCTAATCAGATGCAGATTTTGCTATCATTAGTATTTTTATTTTATTTGCTTTATGGCTTAATGAATGGACTGTGTTTTACATCTTAATGTAAAGACAAACAAAAACTGTATAGGATAGTCAGGCATGTAGAGATCATGAATGACCTCATGGGTGGGGTTGGGGAGGGAGAACTTCTGACTCCCTGAAACCCTGAGATCCTAGATCCATTTGATTATTTGATAATGAGATAATGCAAGTAGAATGCTTTGCAAATTTTATATTGCAATATAAATGCATTTTTATTTTTTAAATGTCCTCCTAAGTAATGAAAAAGAAATCATTTTTCAATTTTGACATGATACACTCTATTTTCATACTCCTAGGATCTAAGCAAGCAAATTTTCTTTTTTCTCTCCTAAGCGAAGTATTGATGTCATTGATGAAAGGACATGTTTATGAAATTGGCTTCCCTGGCTGGTTATTATGGCAGATTTGGTTCTAATAAACAGCTCCCTCTAGTGTAGAGCTTCAAAATTTGCTGAACCAGTGGTATAAAATGGGAAGTCTTTCGGGGTTGGTGGGTGGGCTCAGAAAGTCAAGTTCAGAAACTAGGAAAAATAGATGAATGAGCCAGGAACCAAGTTTAGACTCTTTTGGTGTTGAGATCCAAGGTGGAAAAGGGCAGACATTTGCAGATTTCAGACCCACCTTGGGTAGTAGGTTAGACCGAATCTGAAATGAAGTCTTTCTTTTCATTCACAAAGGAGCCAAATGGAGTTAGGGTGAGAGGTGGAGTTGGAATGTTTAATGGAGGGTAGAGGTAAGTGATAATATGTAGACTTTTACAAAATGAGACTCTTATAATAATAATAAGAAGAAGAAAGAATCAGAAGAAGTTGTCCTTCAATCTTGAGGATGATCATAACATCAAATAAATGATATCTTGGCAAGTACATAATGTGCATTAAAGTGTGTGGGGGGGTATTGTACAAAGACAACATTCTCACTGTCTCTTCCAGAACCATATGGAGATAAGAAAAAGGAAACTTTAAGGAGAAAGAAATAGCTATGGAAATCAAGAGAGACCTATGTGACTTTGACAAAGTCATTTAACTCTAGTAATGTTTAGCAAATCTAAGCTTTGTTTCCCCATCTGTAAAATGGGGGGAGGTAGATTAAGTGATCTGTAAGGCACCTTACAATTCTAGCCTTCCACATTGCTCTGTAAGCTCATGTATCCAGTTAAAATCAAGACTGTGGTTGCTACTGGAAATTGATGGGATGATAGAGGACCACCCTTCCTTTCTTTCTAGAATTTTTATTAATCTCAAATTTAAGCTCTCACCTGTAGGCCTCTCCTATGGCATACTGAGTGTATACCACTTTTCTGTGACCAGCCCTACATCTTTCATTGCTGACTGAGACCCAGAGAGTGATTGATGCAAATGCCAGATTACCTCATAGGCCAACCGAGTTCATTTCTCACTGAGGAGTTGGGCGGGAGAACTGGTTTCTGATGGTAGCTAGGATTAGGGAAAGGGGTAAAAATCTCTCAACCCCCCCACCCCAACTTTGCTCCTCTGTGCTAGGAGACAGTAATTCTGAGCCCAGTCAATGCAAGATTAATGGATGAAGTGCCTCAGTTACTATACTTATGGGACTCAACCTGACCTTTAACCTAGCCTCAAAAATAGAATTCTTGTAGTTTTTGTCATTTTTCGGGAAACTACTTGGCCTGCAAGATTTTTATTTGGCCCCACCCAAAACTTCTAGCACCATATCCTCACTAGACTAAGATAATATAACCAGCTGTTTGCAGCCAATACAGTCAGAGCTCCTCCAGACAAAATTTCTCATAAATCATGTGATAACAATAAACATATATATGAACAGATAAACATATATCATGCACTATATTTTTATGCTTACTGTTTAATTCTAATGGATCCCTCCTGATGTCTATATCTCTTCATCTCTCTCTCTCTCTTTTTCTGCCTGCTTCTCTGTTTATCTCTCTAGTAGAATAAATATAATTTCTCTTCCAGGTGACAACTCTCTAAACATTTGAAGAGAAGCATGAGCTTCCCTCCCTCTTCTACCTCAAGTCTTCTCTTCTCTAGGTTAAACACCCATACTAGCAACATATAAGGACATGGGACATCACACTCTGACCAAGTATAGGAGATAGAAGAAGCAATGCCCCATGTGCAAGGAAAGATGATGCCTAGTAGTTCATATAAAGGGCAGGGATGGGCGGGCTAGGTGGCATAGTGGATAAAAGCAGCAGCCCTGGAGTCAGGAGTACCTGGGTTCAAATCCGGTCTCAGACACTTAATAATTACCTAGCTGTGTGGCCTTGGGCAAGCCACTTAACCCCATCTGCCTTGCAAAAAAAAAAACCCTAAAAAAAAATAAAGGGCAGGGATTCTAGATCTATGTAAATTTGGTTTAATTTTTTATATTGTATTATAACACAATAGATTTCCTTTAAAATGCTATTTATTTTCTTTTATGAATTTAAAATGTTATTCTATAAAGGGATAAGATAACCCAATGAGTCCAACATGCAAAAAAGATCAAGAACTTCTAGAGTAGGGATCTGACAGCAGTAATTGCTCTTCTACCCATCTAATGGAGACTATTCATGGTTTAGGGAGTAGACATATGACCTGCAAGCTGGGACTACTAGGAGGACACCAGAGCAAGAGGGAACTAACTTCTCATGATAGGGTGATCACCCCTTTGATGTGACAGCTCTCACCTCTCCTTCACTGAAGTTGAACCTATGGAACCTTAAAAGGTAGCAGACATTGGTTTATGCCACTTAAAATATTGCTTTGCCAATGTGAAGACTAACTGACTGACTTCTGTGGAGGCTAAGGGGGAGGGAAGGAAGATTAGGGGAGAAATTGTAAAACTCAAAATAAATAAAATGTTTCTTTAAAAAATATTGCTTTGTACCTTTACTACAAGTTAAGCTGGGTTTTTTTGACTATTTTGTTTTGTTTTTCATAGAAGCAGTGACTCTTAAAGATTCCAGCTCCTTGCTGGGGAATGAGAGTCTGTAATTGGGAACTCCTCTTTTCTTTTTTTTTAAATTTAAAGATGACATTTTGGAGGAATCAGCCATTCAGAAAAAACTATTGAGTGCTATTGTAAGCAGTGAGGCTACTGATGAATTTTTAATTGGCCAGCTATAATTTTGATGAAGCAAAAATATTCTATGACTATTCTTATCAGTTTGTATGAAAGAAAGAGACTCTTCAGTGTACCAAAATGGCTCCTGATAGTATTAGGAAACCAGGGTCCTACCTCTCCTTCTTAGATGGAGAATTCATCTGGTTCAGTTGGACACTCAGGGTGCCTGTGGCAACTGTTTTCTTGGGAAAGTGGGCTTTGGGAGTTTTGCTAGCTGTGTTTGGGCCAGTAGGAGCAACAGAGATTAGATATTTGAGAAGTCTTATTGCCTGGGGAAATATATGTGATTGCTCATATATTAAAGGGAATCAATAGTTTGCTAGTTGGACGCAAAAAAGGGTGCAAGTAGTATCTTGTACATTGTTCGGGAGATTTTTCTTAGGATACTTTTGTGACTGGGACTTTAGGGAATCAGCAGGACTGTGATGCTAAAGCAGCAGGTGAAATTTCACTGAGAAGTAATTTACAGAGTACAGAAATGTCATATTGTGAGGGTGTTTAAGGAGAGGAGAAGACAGTTTCTATTGTAGTGGACGTAAGATTGGTGGGCAACCTTGCTACATTGAGGCTGATTTCAACCAATTTGAGAGAACAGACACATTAATACTATAACCAGGTAAGCCATTCACAAAAAGTCAGGAGCATGTGCATAGCCAGGTGGGTGGTCAAGCATTATGTGTGTGTGTGTGTATGTGTTGGTAAGATCTCTACTTTGTGAACTAACCCACTGAGACGGAAGCTAGGAGATGGAATGCCTCATGTTCTATGGCTGTGTTTGAAAAGAAATAGGATATGGAGTGAAGAGAGTCAACAGAAGGTAGATCCTGTGATGGTACAGATAAGTCAGATTTAGCCTCTGCTGCAACATTGATGCCATCATCTGAAATACTTTCCTATTCCTTTAATCCAGGGGTTCTCAATCTTTTCTTTGACATGGATCTCTTGGATATCTAGTGAGGCTAATGGACCTCTTCTCAGAATATTTTTAAATGCATAAAATGAATTACAAAGGAAATCAATTATTTTGAAATGCAGTCATCAAACTAAAGAAACTACAAATTCTTCAGCTTTCAATTTAAAATTTTCTTCTCTGGGAGGGTCTATTTGATAGACTTCCTGTTGTAACTGTTGTCTTTACTGGAGTAGTTGCATTGTCTTTTCCCATCCATTGAGAGGCATCAGTGTAACCTGTTCAGAGGTTAAGGGAGAAGCTGCATGACCTGCAAAATGGGACTCCTAGGAAGATGTCAAAACAAGAGGAAATTATTCATAACTATTTGCTAGGTAATAGTTCATAACTATTCATATCTTTTCATAATTATTTATACTGTTTTCTAGGTATTGCTAAGCACTGGAGATGCTCCCTGTTAAAGGAGGGCAAAAATAGTTTCTGATTCCAAAATCTTACTTTCTATTGAAAGAGACAACATAAAGGAGTAGATACTGCTAATATTAGCTAACATTTGTAAAGCCCTTTAATGTGTGCAAAGTACTTTACATATATTATCTTATTTGATTATCAGAATAATCTTGTGAATTTGGATCTATAATAACATTATCTCCATTTTACAGAGGAGTTAATTGGGGCAGGATTCAAACTCAGATCTGACTAAGTCCTGTGCTCTTCTCACTGCATCAATGTAGAAAGAATGAACTAAGCAAAATGGAACATGGAACAAGACAGCAGGAGGATCAGAAAAGGCCTCACGGAGGACATAGTATTCGAACAGTCTTAAAGAAAACCAAGGATTTTAAAAATTGAAGGTTGGGAGGCAGATCATCTCAGGCAGGAGAAATTTTTTTGTTCAGTCATTTCAGTAGTGTATTCATGACCCCATTTGGGGTTTTCTTGGCAAAGATACTGGAGTGGTTTGCTATTTCCTTCTCCAGCTCATTTTATAAGTGAGAACATTGACTTGCCTAGGGTCACACAACTGTTAAGTGTCTGAAGCTGAATTTGAATTCAGGTCTTCCTGACTCCAGGATTGGTGTTCTATACACTGAAATAACTAGCTGCTTTGAGTCAGGAAGAAATAGCCAATGCAAAGGAAATGAGATATCTCTTGAGTATCTTGTGCAATAAATCAGAAGTAGGTTAATATCCCTAAATTATAAAATTTATAAAGGGAAGTAGAATGTAAGAAAATTAGAAATGTGAGAAAGGACAAAATTATGAAAAATCAGTCAATAATCATTCATTAAGAGTTTATTATGTGCCAACTTACATCCAGAAATACAAATATAAGCAGAAAGATAGTTCCTGCCCTCAAGGACTTTGCATTTTAATGGGAGGCCATACAGAAAAGGAAGCTAAAAAGAGGGTGGGGGTACCCAAGTTGGGGCATGGTAGAGACAGTCTGGGGAATTAGGGCTATGTCCTAGAAAGGAATGAAGACTTAGATTAGTCTTAGTATCCTCTTTAAAAAGGAGATTCACTGAGGAAATAGGTAATCAAGAAAAGGCCATGGGGAAGAGGATGCTTCTAGTGTGAAAAGTCCAGAGGTAAAGTCTTAAATGCCAAGCAAGTGATTTGACCCTATTTGCCTCAATTTTCTCACCTGTAAAATGAACCAAGAAAGAAATAACAAACCATTTGAGTATTTTGCCAGGAAACTACAAATGGGGTCATGAAGATACTACTGAAATGACTGAACAACAAAATTTCTCTACTCTCTTCTGCATTTCAGAGTTGTCAAACTCCTAAATTTGAACCATATTAAAAATGTCATTGGGAAATGTTTAACAAAATAAAAGTGCTATATATACCATGTTATTATTCATTTGTTCAGCAGTGTCCAACTCTTTGTGACTGCATAATCCACAGCATGCCAGAATTTTCTGTCATCTGTCCAGGTTCATGTTCATTCTTTCCAAGATACCTTCTCATCCTCTACCATTCCCTTCTTCTTTTGCCTTCAGACTTTCCCAATAGCATCCATTCTTCTCATTGCAATTCCAAAATATTTTGATCTCCTTGCTGTGCAAGGCACTCTCAAAGGTCTTTTCCAATATCACAATCCAAAAACATTGATTCTGTGGCTTTCAGCTTTCCTCTCATTGTCATATGTTACTCCTGGAAAAACCATAGCAAAAAAAATTAGATAATGTTAATTTGTGTTTTCTAAATCAATATGTAGCCAGTAGGAATACATTTCTATTTGAGTTTGCCAGCTCCACATTGGTAGACTACATTCTGAACTTTTGTGTTCAGTTCTCAATTTAGAAATGATATTGATAATTACTTAGTAAATCCTAAGTGATCAATTAGAGGATATTAAATACTTCTTCCCATACTATCAGCAAGTATGTCAGGGATCAAAGAGGATGAAATTTAGAAATGGTTTCTGGTTTAGTCAATAGGAGGATCCTAGTGATCTCAAAGAGAACAGAGGGAGAGGTAGTCAGATGGGAGGAAGTAGGTAGATGCTGGAGTGAATTAAATATCAGGAAGCCCCTAGAACAGATCTATCCTTTATAGTCTAGCAATTTGAACATCAGGAGGAAAAACGCTTGTAGGTGCGGACTGCAGCATAAAGATGACTCCCTGGAAGATTCCAGTGCAAAAAGCCAGTCATGGAATCTTTAAGAGTCACTGCTTCTATGAAAAACAAAAAGCATTGTATTTCTGGATGTAAGTTCCCTGAACCTTCATGTGAGGAAATGAGCCTTGACCAACAATACTCACTTCTAATTGGCGACTCAGAAATAATTTTCTACCTCTCATCTCCTCCCCAAGATTCTTCCTGCTCCTTATCTCATGTTGGTTTTCCCTTATATATGACCTTCCTTAATGAGAATAAAAAACTGAATAAGGAGCTTGACAAGTCTTTCTTTTTATTTGTGTTTATATGCCTGTTACAGTAAGTCATTTAATAAATTCTTTATCTAATCTAATCTGATTTTCAAATCCCTGCTTTACCCTCGTTAGATTTTTTTTTTAAAACCAAGGCTTAATTCAAGGAGGATGCAAATTAAAGTGGGAAAGAAAGTTTACTTTCTTCCTAAGCAAGTGTAGACAAGGCCAATCATAGGCTCTGCTGTTCCCCTTAGAATACAAATCAGTAGAAATGCAAGAAAGGGAAAATCTTAAAAAGAAAGCATTTGACAGGCTCCTAAATGATGATGAAAGCCTACCCTTACCTGGAAATTGATCTGTGATGAACAACTTTATGGCACTAGATCCTACAGAGAAAACAAACAAAACTCGTGCCAAAACCTGACTTGCTATAAAGCCATTGGTATTATCTTTGTTGAAGCTTTCCAGAAATAGATAAAACTTCATCATTAGCCTTCAGTGTGTTCAAGCACGGCAGCATCATTACACAAATTACATGCCTGGAGAAGGGTTTTTTGCACTGGGATGAACTTACAAAACAAGATCATTTAACAACAGCAACAAAAGCCTCAAACCCTGAAAACAATTTTGTCTAGTCCCTTTGCTATCATTGAATATATTTATGCCAGAGAAAGAAAATTCTTCCTCCTTGGCAGCCCAGTTTCTTCTTTTTCTTAATCCAGCCATGAAATCATAAAGTCCCCTGTTTATGGCAATATACTTTGCTGCCATGGAAACAATTATATTATAAATTCACCCTGCCCTGTGAGATCAAATAGGAAAAAACAATAATGCTAATACTTTGCAATTCATTAGGGGTTTTCAGCTGGGAGTCCCCAGTCAGTTTAGATTGGCACATTTTAGATGAGGAAACTGCAAAAGAAAGCCCAGGCCAGGTTCCAAAAGTCCTTAGGTTGAAGGCTGAGGCAGAGCAGTCCTGCTATACTCTGTCTTACCCAGGGTAGTGATAAAGCCATCTGATTCCCTGGACTTCTTTCCTTTCTTTCTACATGAGGCCTGAGAGTGGGACTATCTCCAAATGGCATCTCAGCCTTAACCAACTGTTCCCAATTAGGATGGTGTTTGATGAAAGAAGCCCTGACAATTCACAAGTCACAGAGGAGAAGGCAGATGTAGTGGGCAGGAAAAGAGATTCTGGAAATAAAGGAAGTTCCTCAGAGTGCATTAGGCCTGGTGCCCTCATGTCCAGTGCCAACTCCAGAATGTTGTTCATCTTTTTTTTTTCTACCTACCTTTATAGGATCCCTCTTTCCTCCCCTGGAAGAAGGAAGACCATGATTCTTATGAAGCTTCTATCTTCTAAAGTTATTCTTTTTTTATTTGTTTTTTTCTAATTACATGTAAAGATAGTTTTCAACATTCATTTTCTGTAAGATTTTGAGCTTCACATTTTTCTGTCTCCTGCCTTCTCTTCCCTCTCATATCTCCATGACAGCAAGTAATCTGATATACGTCATACATGTATAATCATATTGAACATATTTTCATATTAGTCATATTAAGAAAGAAGAATCAGATCAAAAGGGAAAAACATAAGAAAAAAACACCATAAAAGCAGGTTTTTTTTAGGTTTTTGCAAGGCAAATGGGGTTATGTGGCTTGCTCAAGGCCACACAGCTAGATAATTATTAAGTGATTTGAACCCAGGTACTCCTGACTCCAGGGCCTGTGCTCTATCCACTGTGCCACCTAGCCACCCCAAAACCATTTTTTTTAAAAAAAAGTGAAAATAGTATGCTTTAGTCTGTATCCAAACTCCATAGTTCTTTCTCTGGATGTGGATGGTGTTTTTCCATCTCAAGTCTTTTGGAATTGTCTTTGATCATTGTACTGCTGAGAAGAACTAAATCTATCATAGTTGAGCATATACAATGTTTCTATTGATGTATACAATGTTCTCCTGGTTCTGCTCACATCACCAAATATCAGTTCACATAAGTCTTTCCAGGTTTTTCTGAAATCCTTTCTAAAGTTATTCTTAAAAGTTTCTGAACCCTTCCCTATGCTTGCTTGTACCCCTACCTCATTTCCTAAATATTTCTTTCCCTTGAGACATGCCTCTTAGATTACTTTTATTTCTTTTCCTCTCTTCAGTAAGCACGTGTCTATTCTGATACGAACTTAGACCAAGAGCTAGTTCACCTGATGACTTTATAATCATTTAATAAATATATATATCAAGCACTATGTATTTAGGTACATGGGCTAAATTCTGAAGATACAAAGAAAGGCAAAGATTTGACTTCAAGGAACTTAATGTTCTAAAGAGGAAGGAAGCATGCAAACAACTGTAATAGGAGTCTGGCATATGAGCAGAGTGCCTCAGTGATCATTCCCATGTAGAATTTGCTACAACAGTGCTCATCCATCATCACTGAATCAGAGAACACAGAAAGGAGAGAAGAGTGTAAGAAGACTGAAAAGGGATAAAAAGAAATCAGGTTGTGAAGAGCTTTACAAGTCAAGTAGAGGAGTTTATATTAGCTTCTGGATGTAAGAGGGAGATACTGAGAAGGAAGATTATTTAGGTTGTTAATCTGGAGGATAGACTGGAGAAAAGAGAGACCTGAGGCAGGGAGACAAACCAGGAGGCTATTTTAATAGTCTGTGTGTGAGAAGATGTTTGAGGAGGGTAGTAGCAGCAGTAACAGTAGTAATAGTAATAGTAGTAGTAATAGTAGTAGTAGTAGTAGTAGCAGCAGCAGCAGCAGCAGCAGCAGCAGCAGCAGTAGTAGTAGTAACTAGCTTTTATGTAGTACTTTAAGGTTTGCAAAGCACTTTATAAATAAATGTCTCATATAATCTTTACAACAATCCTGCTGAGTAAATGTCATTATTATCTGCAGTTTATAGATGAGGAAACTGAGACAGATAGAGGCAGGATTTGAATTCCAATTTTCCTTATTCTAAGTCTATCCTCTATGCCAGCTAGCTACTTCAGTAGCACAACATCCATGCAATTGATAATCCCCTTGCTACTTCCTTGTTGATGTGTCAGAGACCAAGTATATGCTTCAGGCAACACAGGTAGGAAGAATGGGAGTAAGCTAGGCTTAGAAATTTTGCATGGAAACTTTTTAAAAAGGGTAATTCCAAATTGTTTTCCGGAATGATTGTATCACTTCACAATTCCATGATAAAATAAGAAACTGAAGCAGCTTTTCTTATCATTTGCTGTTTCCCCCATGAGGTTATTTCTTTAGTTGTGTCAGTCTATTCATGACTCCATTTGAGGTTTTCTTGGCAAAATACTGGAGTGGTTTGCCATTTCCTTCTCCAGTACACTTTACAAATGTGGAAACTGGCAAATGGGGTTAAATGACTTGTTCAGGGTAACTTAGCTAGTAAGTGTCAGTTTCTTTTGACTCCATGGGCCAATGCTCTTTCTATCCCCTTGTAGTAGAGGTGCTTTGAATTAGCTTCCATGAGTTCTACTTCCCTGGTCTCAGATAGAAAAGCCCAGTGATTCTTCAAAGGTGAGTTCCCACAGAGAATACAAACAGGAGACATCCCCTATGTTTTTGAGCAAATTGACCCAACTCCTTAGAGTTCCCACAGGGAATTCACCCAATAAAACCAAATTTAGTAGAAAGAGCACTAGACTTGAAGTCAGAGAAGGAACTTGGTTGTGTGACTGATCTGGGTCTGAAACCTAGCTCTGCCAATTGTTTTGAGCAAGCCATATGATTGTATCTAAGGTCCCTTCCATCTCTAAATTCATGATACTGTTACTGAAAGAATCATCCCCATCCCTACTAGTGTGGGATTCATAGATGCCTTCCCATGGGTCCTGCATACTTTTTTCTCTCTCCCTTCCCTAAATATTCAAGTGAATCTAAGTATGCATGCTCCTGAGCTGAATTACTCATATCCCTGAAAATCTACTCCTACCCTCCTACCACTTCCATTTCCAGGAAATATAAAAAGAATTCTGAGGAGAGTTTATTAACACCATTATCATCATCATCATCATTATTATTATTATACAAACCCTATTTGTGCATCAGTCTCCTGAAATCTATACTGCTTCTGAACATTAATTTTCATCTCTGCTTTGAACTCTTTAGCTTTCAGTTTTTTGTCTCACTTCTGACCAGAGACCTCTTGGAGAATATTCATCTGTTGCTTGCTGATCCAAATCCTCATCTCCCTAATCACACTCTATGACCATATTTGTCCCACTATTACAATATTCCCAGGTTAGGAACTGTCTGATTCAGCCAGGTATGCCTACCTGACCTCTGGATGAGGTGTTATGCATTGTCCCAGTCTCTAAATTTCTAGCTCCTTCTAGAAAAGACAAGTAGCACCCTGAAAGACACAGCAGGAAGGGAATGCATTTTGTCTCTGCATCCTTATCACCTAATACAGCATCTGGTACGTAGCAGAAACTTAATAAATAACTTGAGGATTGTTTGGTTGAATCAAACATATTTCAAACTGGCCAATGTCCATTCCTTGTAAAAACAATGTGTAGAGAGACTATAAGAAGCAGGAGTCAGGTGTTACTCCTGGAAGTCATGCAATAGACTCCTTTGGCAGCCTGGTGAATCCTATGGACTCTTTCTCAGAATAATGTTTTTAAATGCATGGAATAAAATGCAAAGGAAAGGAAATAATTACTTCAAAATATAGTTTGTGTGTATACTATATATATATGTGCTTATATACATAGACCCATATATGTGCATACATAGCTACATGTGTATTTCTATATATATTTGCATATATAGGCATGCATGTTTGAGGGAGGTTAGTAGTAGCAGTTTACAGATATATATATATATATGTATTGGTATACACATACATGTATGTATAATGTTCATAGTAAACAGATATAGAATTCTTGGTTAGATAGAAGTTTTCACTAGGACAAGTTCTCTGAGGACACATTTATTATTTTTCTACTTCCAATGCCTAGCTAGCATGGTATGTCATGAAATAAGCATTTAATAATTGTTGGATTTAGTTTCTTGAAATTGTTGAATTTAGTGTTATGCCTATAACTGATCATCAATTCTATGAAAGAGGTGGTTCAACACCCAGATAATACTTTTGTCCCTTTGGGGCATCTGGGTGTCTCAGTTTCCTCCTCTGTAAACTGCAGATTAATGACATTTACTTAGCAGGATCATTGTAAAGATCATATGAGATATTTATTTATAAAGTGCTTTGGAATCAGGAGAATATGAGTTTGAATCAAGCCTCAGACTTGCTGCTATTCTTAGTAGCTATGTGACCTTGGGCAAAACATTTAACCTTGATTTAACCAGGGCCATCTCTAGTCATGCTGATTCATATCTGGATTCAGATGACTCTGGAGGAAAAAGTGAGACTTATGACTTAGCATAGCACCTGCTCCCTCAAAGCCAATTCATATGCTTGTCATGGCATCACCTCCCTGATGTCAAGGTCCTCTTTGAGAACAGACAAAAAACATCATTACCCTTGTCCCTTAGATTGTCTGCTTGTGTCTGTTGGTGGTGATATTCTCTGTTGCTCTGGAGCCTAGGCACATGTCATACCTTTGAGGAGATGGGAATGATGGCCTTACATCCCAGCTCAACCTAGTGATAGCAACTTATTGGATTTTGCCAATAAAGCTATTCCCTTGTTTTTGAGAGAGGCAGGTCCTATGAGGATCCCTGAGTCATTACACTCAATAACTATTTGTTGCATGAAGGGAATAGTAGGCAATTGCCAATGCTTTTTCCTAGGTTCTACTCCCTGCTTTATGGATTTTATTTTTAAATGTGAAATAACTTTGGCACTGTGACATTGCTTGATCTGTCCTCTGGGTTGAAGAGAATGACTAATGAATCTCTGTTCTCTTTGTAGCATCTCTTTACATATTTGAAGACTTCTGTCTCCACTCAGTATCTTCTCTTCCAGACTAAACACTGGTAATCTCATTCCTATTTTCCCATAATACTAATTTTTCAAAATTTTAATCGTTTCCTTCCCCCCCTGAAATTTCTTTAATTAGTCTACATCTATTTTGAAATATGGGACCTGAAACTGAATATACTTAGTATTCCCACTAGGGTCTAATGAAGGCCAAGTTGAGTGGAATAATAACTTCCCTGTTTTACCCTTGAGTAATATCCCTCTGAATGCAGCCCAATGCTATTGTCCATTATTGCAACAGGGCCCCATTGTTGACTTCTATTCAATTTATTATTCATTGAGTTTTGTGATAGCATTACCAGACCACCATTCCCTGATATGAGATTTGTGGGTTTATTTCTTTATACAGGAGCCATTCTGCTTTAACTGAACTTTATTTTATGAAAATAACACACTCTTCTAATTTAATGAGGTCGTGTTATGTTTTAATATTGTACTCTGTGGAACAGGGTATTTTTTCAACTCAGATATTCAAACCAATATAGGATTGATTATCCTGTCACATAACCATCTAGCTCAGGACTTCTTAAGTTGAGATCCATTGTTAGAATTTGAATGGGGGAGGGAGTTCCTGAAATTTGATGGGAAAATTACACTTTTCATTAATTTCCAATTCAAAGATTTCATTTCTTTCCATTGTGAATGTAGGCAAAAAACATTCATCTAAGGAATCCATAGGGTTCATCAGACTGTCAAAGACTGGGGTAGGGGGATGGACTAGTTTGGCACAAAAATTTAAGAACCCCTTATAAGCGAACAAATTAAATAATATTGGAATCCTCATATTATTGTTTTATAACAGGAACTTTTTTGACACCAAACAAAATAGTCAGAACATTTCATTCATTCAACATTTTGACAACCACATTGCTCAGGGACAAAAACCTCCCACTATTCTAAGAAAGCATTTATCTACTGCAATACTTAACCATCTCTTGAAACTGGTCAGATCTGACAACTACTACCCACTTCTGCTGAGCCACATGAGAATAGCTGATATCAACAAAAGGAACCTAGAACAAACTACTAAAGAATCATAAGATTCTTGAGAGGTCATAAAGCTGAGGCAGCTGGTGGTCTAGCAGATAGAATACTGATCTTGGAAGGAAGAAGACAAATTCAAATCTGGCACTAGGACTCTGGGCAGATCACTTAGCTTCTGTTTGCCTCAGTTTCCTCATCTGTAAAAAGGAATTATAACCATACTTTGCAAACATTAAAATCCTATATAAACAGGAGTGATTATGACAGAGAATAATGGGCTTAAGAGTCAGAAAGATCTTAGTTCAAATCTCCCCCACCTAATATTAACTTCTAAGGTGAGACTGAGCAATTCACATTACCTCCTTTGCTCTCAGGTACTTCTCTGTAAAAGGAAGGGTTGGACTAAATAGGCTTTAAGGTCCTTTTCAGTTCTAAATCTCTGATCTTATAAACCCTGGTAAGAAACTGAAGGCAGGAAATAAGCAAGTAGTGTTTTCATCACTGCTGCCAATTGAAGGTAAGAGCTTCAGATGGTGGATTTGAGAAATCAAAATGGTGCCCAAGAAGGAGATTTGGATTTTTGAGCAATAACTTAAAATAGGAATAACTGGTTCTTAGCCTAAGAGGTGAAGTGGACCTTTTAATCTTGTTTAATCATTTTTAGTCCTCTGACTCTTCATGACCTCATTTAGGGTTTTCTTGGCAAAGATACAGGATTGGTTTGCCATTTCCCTCTCTGGCTCATTTGGTAGATGAGGAAACTGAGGCAAACAGGGTCAAGTAATTTTCCTAAGGTCACATAGCTAGGAGGTGTCTGCTCTTCCTGACTCCAGATCCATCACTCTATCCATTTTGTCACTTAACTGCCCAGAGTGGACCTGACTTAGATGGCAAATAAACAAACAAATCTTTACTTGGTCTTATAACAAATCTGTTTAAGAGGACTTTAAGTTGAAAGTGAAAGGACAGTTATATATCCCATATGTATATGCAAAGTCAATTCCCATGGAGTAAAATAAATTCAAAATAAGCAAAAGAATAGCAGTGGGGAGTAAAAGTAATTTAGGGAAAAGACTATTTATGAAGATAGATCAATTCAAGGCTTCTCATATCTATATCAGATACATATATATATATATATATATACATATTTATATATGTAAAGTCAGTTAACTTTTATTAAACCCCTACTGCATACAAGTCACTGTGTTAAGTATTCTGTTTACAAAAAAGTAAGTCATAATATCTTTGTTTCCTCAGAGTTCTTAATGTCAGAGGTTAGACATGTCCTAAGATAGCTAAGATATAGTATAGAATATGATAGGGACTAAAAGGGGATTCAGATAATGTATTGTTATTCAGTGGTGTCTGACTCTTCATGAACCCATGAGCCATAGAACACTAATATTATCCATGGGGTTTTCTTGGTACTAGAGTGGTTTACCACTCCCTTCTCTCATGGATTAAGGCCAATAGTGTTTAAGTGACTTGCCCAGGGTCACATAGTGAGTATCATATCTAAGGATGGATATGAATTTGATCTTTCTGACTCTAGCCCAGTGCTCTAGCCTCTGAGTTATCTGCTGCCCTTAGATAAGAATACTATAGCAAAATGTAGAGAACAAGAATCCTTCATGCTTAGTGATGGTGAGGTCAAGAAGCAAAAGAAAATATTTTAATTTTGTTTAATAATTGATAGTATATTTATGTTTCTTCCTTAAGGATATGATTTCTCTCTTATCACATTCAACTTAGATCAATGCATACCATGGAAATAATGTAAAGACTAACAAACTGCCTTCTGTGGGGGGGGAGGGAAGCAAGATTGGAGGAAATATAAAATTCAAAATAAAATCTTTCAAAAAATAAGAAAATAAATATAAAAATGTGGAAATGTGATAGTATAATTTCATTTATTAAATGGCAAAATATGGATAGGTATGGATGTAGATAGTTATGAATACAGATAGACATGGAAATGGATAGATATGGATAAGGTGAACTGGAAGTCTTAGCTCAAGGAGCAAAAGTCTATCATTGAGATGTGAGGAGATGAAACTCATGATTCTGGAAGGATATAATAAATTCAGTAAGAAAATAATGGATAATGGAATAGAGCATTGTATATTAAGAAGACATACTAATGTAAAGAAAGCCAGGAAATGGAGCAGAAGTATAAAGAAAACATTTCAGTGAGGATGGAATGAAAAACAGAAACAGATTTTGATAAGTGTATGTTTAAAGAGTCTCTAATACCAGCATCCTCTTAGTTAGGGCTTGATTTGGAGATGAAATGAAGCAATTAAGCCATTAATCATTTACAAAAGGAGGTTTATTTTGCTCTAACACAGGAAGGACATGCAACAAGAATAGAAAGTGGCATTTTCCCCCCTTGAACATACACTCTCCTATCTCTAGCTAAAAACATATCAGGTCAGTAAGTCATTAGGGTATGACAACTTATGTGATCTTAGACACCCAACAACTGAAAAGCCCAGATTCCAAGTGTCTAGGACTTCCTTCCCTCCTTCCCCCAATATGAACATGATGCTGTGTGATGGAAATCAGGGACAATCAGGGCCCAGGTCAACTTTGTCCTGGGCCTACCCCATGCTGGCTAGAGGAGAGGGAAGAGAAGATAGTAGCTGGGAAGCTAAGTCAGGAAAAGTGGGGAAGATCAGGCCCTGGGGATAATTTTGTCTTCTTTTAGGTAAAACCTCCTGACATTCTGGGTAGGAAGAAAGAAAATGCATCAAGAAAATGTTGGCTCCCTCACAACTTCCAGTCATAAGAAGGACATAGATCAATTAGGTCACAAACCTTCCACAAAGACAGGTGTATATACTGATGAATAGTTAACTGTCGATCTTCAAGGGAAATATATGTAGGAAACATTTTTAAGCTTAATTTGTCTTATTAACATTTTTCTATCACAAAACAATCAAAATCCCCAATAAACCAAGCCTTGATTTGGAAATTTTCCAATTTCCAAACTCTCAATGAATATTTAACAATGAGCTCTGGCATAGCCCAGCACAGCAACATAATGAATAGAGGACATCATCTATACAGACATTTTGTTGTAGCTTCCTCTCTCTCTGCCAGAGTAATAACAACTGAAAAATTCTTGACCAGTCTTATTGATAATTGCGATTGTGAGCAATCAGGAAGAACTGAACAAAAGGGGTTTACTCATCTCAAAAGTTGTAAATGAAAAGAAAATTAGGCATGGACTAAAATGCACCCAGATTTTGAGGCAGAGTTCAAATATTAGGTTGAATCTTGGCCAAAATCTTTGACAACAGTTGGTCAGAAACAGATGGAAGTTCTCAAGTATGAAACTCTGAGAACATGGATACATGACTCCAACAAGAAAAAAAGAGAAGCAATTTAAAGAAATTGATATGGATATATAGGAAACTCATCAATAATTACCATACTACTACTACTACTACTACTACTACTGCTGATGCTGCTCCTGCTGCTCCTACTGCTCCTGCTACTACTACTACTACTAATACCATTACTACTAGCAATAAGGTTTATGTAGTACGTATACATCAGTCACTATGCTAAGTACTTTACAATTTTTATCTCTTTTGATCTTCACAACAACTTGAGAGGTGGTTGCTAATATTATCCTCATTTTGCAGATGGAGAAACTGAAACAAACAGAGGTTCAATGACTTAACCAAAGTCACACAAATTTAGCTTTAAAAAATAGGTAAAGACTATGGAATGGCGGGTGTCATTTAATGGAGGATGAATAGGGAAAAAAGCATTTTCCCTAGTTCTTTAAGAAGTTCAGAATGAATTGAGATGGAGAAGAATGCTAATGTAAACAAAAAGGATGTTTAAAAATCTATGTTAGGGGCAAGAGTGAGCAATAGAAGCCCTATAGATCAAACAAGGAAAATAGATGATAGAAAAAAGGCAGCTTCACAAATGATTTGGGTTTGAATTTAGAAGAATAGAACAAAAATGGTTAATAGAGTTAAAATCGAAAATAAGTGACATGGCCCACAATGAGCTAGTCACCAGGCTCCAATAAACTACATACATGGGTACTGAAAGAATTGGCAGATGTCATTGGTGAATCACTTCTTGGCCTATTCAAGCTAAAATTATGCACAGATGTTATTGGTGAACCACTGTCAGTGACCTTTTGAAAAATTGTGGAGGATTAGTGAGGTGCTTACAAGGATGGAGATGGGGCTTCTTTTTATAAATAGAAGAGTAGAATCTGCCAAGTATAGACCAGTGAATTTGACTTTGTCTTTGAGTATTTAGAAAAGGATATAGTGATCACTTAGAGCTAGCATGGCTTCAACATCAGGTCATGTCAGACTAACCTCATTTATTTTTTTTTTTGATAGTGTCATTGATCTGGCTAAAAGGTACCTTAAGTGAGCAATGGTTCTAACTGATTGAATTTTTTCTAACATGTTAGCATTGTCATCCTTTTTTTTTATAAAGAGTTGAGGATATTGTGTCTTGGGAAGCCTCTCCAATATTTACTTAGAAAAACAAATGAATAAAAAAGAAGTAAGAAACTATGGATTTCTCTTTTGTTGTTCATTTCTTTCTAACTCTTTTTGACTCCACTTTGAGTTTTCTTGTCAAAGATTCTGGATTGGTTTGCCATTTCCTTCTCTAGTTCATTTTACAGGAGAGAATTCTGACACAAACAGGGGTTAAATGACTTAACTCTGGTAAGTCTGAAGCCAGCTTTGAACTTAGGAAAATGGATCTTCCTGATTCCAGTCCTCATAATTTATCCACTGCATCATCTAGCTGCTCTGGGAATCCAGAGGTCTGAGGCTCATCCATATTCCTAGAGTTTTATTTGGGTAACAAAGAGCCTAGATTCTTATAGAAAATAGCCAGAACAATATAATCAGAGGCAGGTAGCCTGATATTTAAATGACAGTAATCCTACTGTATTGTTCCTGTATGATTGAGAAGGGCTAGCACAGGGTCTGAGACATAATAGGCAGCTGTAAAGTGTTTGTTGAATGAAAGTTGAATAAATAGGGATATATTGTATCACAAAAACTAGGTGATGCAATGAATAGAGCATGAGGCCTGTAGTCAGGAACACCTAAGTCCTGTCAAATACTTACAAGGTATGTGACTCTAGGTAAAACACTTAGCCTTTATCACTCTATCTCTGATGTCATACCTTTGTGTTTAGTTTGTGATTGATTTCTTGAATTCATCATTTATATCCTGTGGGATAGTCCCACCAGCCTACTGCTTTTGTTTCTCCTTTGATTCATCCTTTCTGTGATAGATTTTGGGGCCATTCTCTACCTCATTTTCTTTCTTACCTAGCCTTAATCACTGAATGAGAATTGCCTCAGTCTGAGTCATTAAAGACTGTAATTGAAAAACATCCACTGTCTCCCACTGCATCTAGGGTCATTTCCAGTTGGTCTGATCCATATCTGGCCACTGGACCCAAATGACTCCAGAGAGAAAGTGAATCTGATGATAGTACAGTCCTTCCAACCTCAAATCCAATTCACTTGCATGTCATGACATCACATTCCTGATGTCATGGTTCTCTTTGAGAAAGAAGAACAAACAAGATGGACTATATATTTTAGGACAATAGAGTTCTACTACTATCTCTGTGCCACATGATCTTAAATTGCATGGCAATTAGGTGGTGCAGTAGATTAGAACATTGGGCCAGCAAGACCTGAACTCAAATCTAGCCTTGGACATTCATTGTTGTCACTTAATTTCTCTTTGCCTCAGTTTTTCAATTATAATACTACTAACAGTACCTACCTCTTAGGGATATTGTGAGGATGAAGTGAGATCATATTTATAAATAGCTTAGTGTATTAGGCACATATTAGGCAATATATAAAATACTTATTCTCTTCCCTTCCTCTTCATATTGAAAGTCCATTTCATGAATCAAGGAGGGAATCTGGTTGATTAAATAAATTAGATAGTTAGGAACTCTCTAAATCTTACCCAAACTGGAAGTACAGTGGTTTCTCCCAATGCTGATCAGATTGGGAGTTCTGACTAACTCTGTTTATGACCTGTCTAGTTTTCCCTTTATTGGATATTCTGATGACCCTTGTAAGGTGAATGATTAACGTTTTCAGTTTTCTAGACTTATTGTGGCCACCAAATTGGTTTAATCTTACTACAATTCAGAATTCCCCAGCACAAGCAATCTACAAACCTCAACTTTTCCCATTAGCAGAGATTATGGATGTGTACATCTGTATATCAGGTTGTATCTGGTTATAAAATAATAAATGTTGATTGAACTGAATAGGTTTTCTCATTTGTAATTAATGAAGGGTGCTAATATGTGTTACTTTCCTTATAGAGATCTTTTAAAGGGCTAACTAGATAATATTTTAGTGTATTTTTGCTTAAACTTAAGCTCTCAAAACCCATTATGAAATACTATTATGGTGTGTGTCACTGTAGTAAGTCCCTGCCCTAGAGCTAAACTAAACAGAATTAAGTTTTTAGAACTGGTCATTAAGGCTAGGCACCTATATTTTTAGAGTTTGGGATAATTTTTCCTAGTACATTTTATAAATACTTTTGCTTTTATATCACAGTCATTTCAGGAAATTCCTTTCTCCCCACTAGTTCCCCTGCAGGTTAAACCTTCCTTTGTAACAAAGAAAAACAATTAAGAAAAATCACCCTATGTAGTGGAGGTCCTTTGTATTTTTTAAAGATCTTCAAATCTTTGTTCAAGTAACCTTCAAAACTGAGGCAGTGCTAATTGGTATTAGGCTTATCTCTCATGTCTACAGCAAGTGTGATGAGAACAGGATGTTCTCTAATTCATTTCAGAAGATCTCAAAACGACCTCATTTCCTTAATATCTGATTGAAAATGAAATACCATTCCATCTCATTTTCCTTTTTCTCTCATTTCAGGAATCATTTACCATACAGAAGCTGCTTGATTCAATGGAAAGAGAACTGAACTTAGAATCAAATGATCCACTTCAAACCCTGACTTTGTCACTTACTTGTGATATCATATAATCTCTTGGAGTCTCAGTTTTTTCATATCTCAAATAATACTTATACTATGTACCTCAAAGAGTACTAGTGAGGATTGAATAATATAAGATTAAGAAATATTTTGTGTGCTTGAAGAATTAAACACAAGTAATTCAGTCCAAACTTTTTTTTTAAATGCCATGCTAGATCCCTGGGGAAAAGTAAATTTTAGGTCAGACATATTGCTTGTCTTCTTGTAGCTTTTAGTTCAGTCTAACATATATTTATATTATCACCATCATCATTATCATCGTTAAACCAAATAGGACAGAAATTTGCCTTAGTGAATTAAAGCAAAGCTTTCAACTTGAAGTCTTCATATCACATTTCAAAGAACCATTCACAAGCCAATTGGTCAATTTCAAATATCTCCAACTCCTCTTTTCCTTACCAATTATTTAAAAGCAAACATATTTTATTGATTAGTTATATATATATACACATATACATATATATGTATTTGCAGGTCCCAAACAAGTTACTTCATCTCTTGTTCCTAATCATTTTCTCTAGTGGTCCACCATGCCTAGAATGCTCTTCCTCTTCATCTCTGTCTCCTGACTTCCTTCAAATATTAGCTAAAATTCTACCTTCAACATAGAAAATCTTTTCTAAACATTCTTAAATCTAGTCCCTTTCCATTAATTATTTTCTATTTATCCTGTAAATATCTTGTTTGTGTATCATTGTTTGCTTATTTTATCCCCATTAGATCATCAGCTCCTTGGAGACAGAGAATGTCTTTGCTTTTTGTTGTATCCCCACTAAATAACAGAGAGTGGCATATGGTAGATACTTAAGACATATTTATTGACTGACTGACTAATTTCTTTTGTATTTATACTACAATAATTTCTCTTCCCTTCAGAATATGACAAAGGAAAACAATTAAGCAAAAAAATATGACACAGAGCCTATGTCTTACAATTTTTATGATTTTCTTTCCTAATAGTTACCTACCTCTGTCAGAGATTTGGCATCTTCACTGGTTTTTCATTTAGCCATTGTTCAACTTCCTTTCTTCATTTATATTGTTATAGTCATTGTGTATATTGTTTTCTTGCCTCTGACATTTATCCTCTCCCATTTAGATGATTGCAATAGGCTTCTGGTTAGACTTCTTGCTTCTTTTTCTCTCCATCTACCCCATTCCCTACTCATCTGCCAAAGTTAGCTTCCTAAAGTGAATTTCTGATTACATCACTCTCTGCTCAGTAAACTCTTGTGACTTCTTCTTGAGTCTAGATCAAAATATAAAATATTATAACTTTTAAAGCCCTTTATAGCCTGGTCCCTCTCTGTCTTCCCTGTCTTCTTGTGATCTGTTCCCCTTCACTTAATCTACAGTCTGGTGACACTGACTTCATTGAAGACATTTCATGTCCCATTTTCACCAGCTGTCCTCTGTGCCTGATATTCTCTTACTCCTCCCCTCAGTTTTTTTTTTGGATTCACTGACATTTCTAACATTTCAGAAAGAAGTATTTCCTGGTTCCTGGTTCTCCTTCTGAGATTACTTCCAGTTTACCCTGAATATATCTTGTAATCTTGCAGATAGATAGTTAGGTTCTAGATAAGATATGTAGGTGCTAGCTGTTGTTTATACTTTGTTTTGAAGAGGATCAGTGATATCACAGGTGATATCTTGACTTGTACATGAAATGGATTTAAGTGATCAGAGCTGAACAAGGTCACCAGTCTTATTGTTTCTTCCAGAGTTACTGAAGTCCAGTGGCAAGACAAAAAAGTCAGGATACAGTGGATACTTTAATGTCTTTGAAGACTGACTAAGCTCTAAGCCCTCCATAGCATCTGCTTCAGTCACTTTCATGGCTTTTGGAATAAATTATTCTCATGTCTATTCTGTCAGGGAGGAGTCTTCATAGGTTTAGGGTAGACATCTCCCTAACTCACTGATAGGTAAGATAACTAGATAATAGAAAGATAATAGATAGTTATAGATAGATGATAGATGGGAGATAAATAAATAAATGCTTCCATGTTGTCTTCCATTAGAATCTGAGTTATTTGAGGGAAAGAACTGTTTTTGGAATTTTTCATATCCTTAGGGCATGTAAGCTATGTGTTATTAGTAATTGATATTAGACTGGACTTCTATTTAACACAGGATCACAGATATGGACCTGAAAGAAGTCTTACAAGTACATTGAATCTAACACATTCTTGCATGGATGAGGAACCTGAGGTCTATAGAATTTAAATGATTTTCCCAGCCAATAAATATCTGGGTAGGATTTGAACTTGAGTCTTCATTTTTTTTGATAGACATGCAGATTTTATTTATTTTGAGTTTTACAATTTTTCCCCTAATCTTACTTCTCTCCCCCCATCCCCTACAGAAGGCAATTTGCCAGTCTTTGCATTGTTTCCATGGTATACATTGATCCAAACTGAATGTGATGAGAGAGAAATCATTTCCTTAAAGAAGAAAAATAAAGTATAAGAGATAGCAAGATTACATACTAAGATATCAGTTTTTTTCTAAATTAAAGGTAATAGTCCTTGGTCTTTGTTCAAACTCCTCAATTATTTCTCTGGATACAGATGGTATTCTCCATTGCAGATAGCCCCAAACCATCCCTGCTTGTTGTACTGATGCAATGAGCAAGTCCATCAAGGTTGAGCATCACCTCCATATTGCTGATAGGGTATACATTGTTTTTCTGGTTCTGTTCATCTCACTTAGCATCAGTTCTTGCAAATCCCTCCAGGCTTCCCTGAATTCCCATCCCTCCTGGTTTCTAATAGAACAATAGTGTTCCATGACATACATATACCACAGTTTGCTAAGCCATTCCCCAATTGAAGGATATTTACTTGATTTCCAATTCTTTTCCACCACAAACAGGGCTGCTATGAATATTTTTGTACAAGTGATGTTTTTACCCTTTTTCATCATCTCTTCAGGGTATAGACCCAGTAGTAGTATTGCTGGATCAAAGGTTATGCACATTTTTGTTGCCCTTTGTGTAATTCCAAACTCTCCAGAAAGGCTGGATGAGTTCACAGCTCCACCAATAATGTATTAGTGTCCCAGATTTCCCACATCCCTTCCAACATTGATCATTGTCTCTTCTGGTCATAATGGCCAGTCTGAGAGGTGTGAGGTGGTACCTCAGAGATGCTTTAATTTGCATTTCTCTAATAAGTAATGATTTAGAGCAATTTTTCATATGACTACAGATTGCTTTGATTTCCTCATCTGTAAATTGCCTTTGCATATTCTTTGACCATTTGTCAATTGGGGAATGGCTTGTTTTTTAAAATTTTGACTCAGTTCTTTGTATATTTTAGAAATGAGTCCTTTGTCAGAAATACTAGTTGTAAAGATTGTTTCCCAGTTTACTACGTTTCTTTTGATCTTGGTTACAGTGGTTTTGTCTGTGCAAAAGCTTTTTAATTTAATGTAATCAAGATCATCTAGTTTGTTTTTAGTGATGTTCTCCATCTCTTCCTTGGTCATAAACTGTTTCCCTTTCCATAGATCTGACAGGTAAACTACTCCTTGATCTTTTAGTTTGCTTATAATGTTGTTTCTTTATGTCTAAATCCTGTATCCATTTGTATCTTATCTTGATATGGGGTGTGAGGTTTTGGTCTAATCTAAGTTTCTTCCATACTAACTTCCAATTATCCCAACAGTTTTTAGTGAAGAGAGAGTTTTATCCTAATAGCTGGACTCTTTGGAACCTGAGTCTTCTTGGCTTCAAATGCAAATGCTCTATCCACAACACTGTGTCACCACTAAACTCTGCTTAGTCTTCATCAGTTCACACAAACCTTTCCTTGTTTCTCTGAATTCTAATATTCATGTTTTCATAGCAAATAATGATATTTTGCTATGCCATACTCTCTTCAGCCATTTTCCCACCTGATGAACACACATTCTAACCATAAAGAATGATATAATGATTATCTTGGTATACATTGGACCTTTGATTCTTTCTTTAACTTCCTTGATATATATTCCCAGTAGTGAGACCACTGGGCCAAAGGATGTGGATAATTTAATCACTTTGCTTGCATAATTCTAAAGAGTTGAACCATTGCATGCATAACCATTAAGTAAAACACAAGATTCTCGAGCTTCAGTGATGAATTCAATAGCTGGACTAGGTCTAAGCAAATAGATCTTGGCCTATAAGCAGGCAATAAAATAAATAACTTGACTTGTATCATCAAGTGTGGTCTTCACATCATCCTAATGTAATCAGTCACTTTTGTATAGTGCTTTAAGATTTATGAAGCACTTTTACTACAGTAATCTGTGAAGGAGAAAGAAGAGGTAGTGTAAGGATTACTATCCCCATTTTACAGATATTGCAATAGACTCTGAAAGGCAAATGCCCATAATCACTTAGCTACTAAATGTTAAAACCGGTATTCAAATTCACATCTTAATGCAAATCTAACATTCTTTCCAATGTGTTCTATAATTTCAATAAGCATTCATTAAGCTCCTGTTTATAGCCAGTCACAGTACCAGGATACAATGACAAAAATGATGGACTTTGCCTTTAAAGTGCTCACCTGTTATTGAAGAGAAGTCACATGTAAAGAGATAAATAAATCATAAATTTATGCTAAAAAAAATACAAAGTTTGGGGCCAGGGGAAATACTTACAACTGAGAGAATCATGAAGGTGTCTTGTAAGAGGTGGTACATGAGCTGAGGGATTTCAAGAGGCAGATGTGAGGAGGAAGAACATTCAGGTAAAAGGTCAAACCTATGCCAAGACATAGACTGCTCTCTCTGTTTGAGGAACAATGAGTAGTCCAGTTAATTAGGACCACATGAAGGTCAGGGAGCCCTTTATTTTGGGGGAGGGAAGAGTATGAATAGACCAGTGATTTAGGAATATCAATTTGACAGTGGTTTGAAGAATGGATAAGATAAAGGAGAGACCAGAATTTGGGAAACCAATTAGTGATCCAGGCAAAAATAAGTAAGTAAGATGGTGGAGAGAAGGGGACCAAAGTGAGAGATGGTGAAGTAGAATTATTAAGGCTTGGCAACTGATTTGTGGTGGGGGCATGAGGGAAAATAAACAATTGAGAATGACTCTAAGTTATCAATCAGGGTCATTAGAAGGATGATGTCCTTCATGGATATAATGAAATTAAGAAGAGAGGGTGGGGTTACCGGTAGTAAAATAAATATATATTGCCTACTGTATGTCCCCAGTAGTGTGCTAAGTATTTTTTGTTATAAATATTATCTCATTTGGTTCTTACATCAATCCTGGACGGTAGGTATTATAATTATTACTGTCATTTTATAGCTGAGGAAACCATTAAGTGACTTTCTCAGAGTGACATAGCTGGTAAGAATCAGACACCTGATTCAGGGCTTCTTGACTTCAGGTTCAGTGCCGTATAGTCCTGATTAAGGTAGAGTTCTGATTAGGACATGTTATCCTTGAGATGACCATGAAACATACAGGTGGAATTGTCTTTCAAGTAGCTGGTAATGTGGAGTGGAATCCAGAAGAGTGATGAGGGTTAGATATGAAAACTGGAGAGTCTGGAGCTTAGGTGAAGAACTTTATGGAGGTAGGTTATTGCTACTCCCATACAAACACCTAGAGCCAAAGGAGAGCATTACATGGTCAATACTAAACTCTCAGTTCCTGGACTCAAACATCAGAGCATATCCAGATAGATTTCATTTGAAAGGATTAAAACTCAATTGCAATCAAGGAGAAGAAATGGCCCTAAAACTCCTGTCTGGAAAGTATTTTTTATAGCTACCACAATTAAGTTATCAGGGAAAGTTTGTGTGGTAGAGTATCTGCTGTGATTCAAAGGACATGAGCTTGGAAGGGAACATTTTCTCTTTCTTCTTTGTATCCCCCACTTAGGGAACTTTAAAGGGCCAGAACCATGATGCTTTGTATTTTATAAAGAATTCCCTGAAACCTATGGGAAAAAAAGAAAACAAAAACCCTTGACCACTATGCAAAAGTCCATGATTAGACTATTCCAAGAGTTAGAGGGTGATTTAGTCTAGGGTCTTATGAATAACTTGTATTTTTTGCCTTTTCCAATGAGATTAGCATAAAGAAGAAAACAATATTTGGAATGTCTAGTATAGTCCCCATTGGCCTAAATATAGCACTCAAACTAAGGTGTTTTGGTGATGGTAGATATAAAGGGAGGAATGTGGGTTGGAAAAAGTTGGAGTATAATGATTTTGCCTTTTCACCACCCTTTTTGTTTTGTGTTAAAATCATTTGCATACCAAGTCAGAAGGGAGGTCAGAGAGACTGAGAAAGAAAGAGCCAGAGCCAGAGCCAGAAAAGGATAGGGAGGGAGGGAGAGGGGAAGAGAGATAGACAAGGAGAGACAAAGCTAGAGAAGTGGGGAGAAACAAAGGACTGGGAGAAAGGGAGGAGGGAGAGAGGGAAAGAGGATTGTGTGTGGGGGGGATTATATGGGGATTGATATTGGAATATACAGGACGAGGTGGAAAAAGGATTTGTTGAAGGGGGAGAGACAGAGAGGTGGGTTCTATATAGAGCTACGAAGTCAAAACAGTTAGCTGTCCAGGACAGGACAGGGGAAAAGGTTAAGATTCCAAATCCCAATTAATGAATACTGAAAACCAACCAATGAGATATGAAAGAACAGGCAGGATCAATAGTCTGAGCCCAAAATTAGGGTCAGCAAAACACATAATGGAGGAGAGGGCAAGCAAAAGATTTGAGTTCAGTATCATCCTTGACTCTTCTCTCACTTGCATTCCACAAATACAATCAATTTCCAAGTCTGATTGTGAGATAGAATCAATCTCTCTCATATTTGACTCCTTGTCTCCATAGACAACCCTGATGCAGGGCGTTGTCCCTTCTCTCTTGGGTTACACAGCAATTGCCTTCTGGTCGATCTCTGACTCCACTCTCTCCTTGTTCCAATATATTCTCCACTGGTCTGCCAAAGTGATTTTCCTAAAGTGCAACTTTTACAAAGTCACCTCCCCTCGGTAAATTCACAGGCTCTCTCGGACCTCCAAGACCATGTCTAAAATCCCATTTAACATTTAAAACCTTAAATAATCTGGACTGTTTATTTTCAGTCTTCTTAGAATTTATTCCCCTCCTCATTGTACCTTCTGTCAAACTGTCTTTATAATCTCTTTCTCTCTCTCTCTCTCTGTCTCTGGCTCTCTCCTTCTCCCTCTCCCTCTCTTTCTGTCTGTGTGTCTGTCTGTTTCTCTCCCCTCTCCATATACATATACATATATATATATATATATATTTGTGTATATATATACATATATAGATTTATATATAGATTTACATCTGTTTGATATTATTTCTATTTTATAGGTGAGGTAACTGAGGCAAACAGAGGTTAAGTGACTTGCCCAGGGTCACACACCTAGCAAATGTCTGGAGCAGGATTTGAATTCAAGTCTTTGTGACTTCAGATCCAGCACTCAAATCCATATGAAGCACATTGTAAATGCTTAATAAATAAATATGACTATAGACTGGCAAATAATACAGTCACACACTAGAGAGGACTAAAGGTGAACCAAAGAAACCAAAAGTTAAGGTATCTGCTTATATCTTCTTTGTATAAACATAAGAGGGACATATGGAAAAAAATCCTTAAGCTATTGTCAGTTTTGCAGAATTTTCAAAGAAGTTTTTAGAAATATAGAAAAATATGTCTGGGATGGAAAAATACAAGTTTGACAAAATGACAAAAGTTGATAAGTTGTAGCATGACAGGGAGATAAAGGATTATGAATGACCTAAAGAAGGGAGGGGTTATGGGGGTGGAGTGAGTATGGGAGAAAGACCGTAATACTCTCAAACAGCTCCTGTCTGACTTCTTGTTATTCTGTTCAGAATTTTGCCCCAAGATTAAATCTACAAACCCTGGGATATCCGTGGGGGATGTACCAAAAAAATAAAAATTAAAAAATTTTGTGAGATGTGTAATAATCTGAGTGTTAGTGAAAAGCAGTCATACAACAATAAGGCAGCAAAACTAAAGGAAAATAAATATGAAAAGGATTCTGCTGATTAAACCCAAAGGAAAGTTTGGAAGTGAAAGGGGAACAGCTAAAACTTTCTGGGAAAGGCAGAGGGGGAGGAAGAGGAGGAAAAAGAGGAAATGATGAAGGTAACAATGAATAAAAATATTTGTCTTAAATACCATTGGGGAAGCACTAAAGCACCGCTGACTTTTAAAATTGGAAACAGGTGCTATAAACCTGGTTTATGTGTCATAAAGGTGTTACGAACAATCAAAGATATATGTATTTTCAATCATTTAAAAATGAAAAGAAAAATTTAGTGTTTTACTCTCTGTACTTTGCTGTTGCTATAAAAAAGCATTTAAAAAGTTACAGGCTGGGGCGGCTAGGTGGCACAGTGGGTGAAGCACTGGCCCTGAAGTCAGGAGTACCTGGGTTCAAATCCGGTCTCAGACACTTAATAATTACCTAGCTATGTGGCCTTGGGCAAGCCACTTAACCCCATTTGCCCTGCAAAAACCTAAAAAAAAGTTATAGGCTTTTGTGTGTGACAACTATGGTTATTAGTTAGAAATCACAGGTTATAAACTTATACTCTCTCTCTGTATATATGTGTATATATATATATATATATATATATATATATATATATCTGGAAGGGAAGGGGTCTATACATATTTTCACATACCCATATAAATATATACCCAATTGTAGGTATACACACACACACACACACACACACACACACACACACATGTATATGTGTGTGTATATACAAGACAATTTCTTCTCATAAACATTTGGAATTAGGACACCTTAGAAAACCCAAAGCATGCTGTTAGAGTAGCTTTATATTATGATTTCCCATCTAACAGTCTATTGCCATTCTTAGATATGGCAAGGGAATAGGATTTCAATTGGCAAGAAAAGTGGTTGTGGTTGTTCCATGTTGTCATTTTATAATGGGATCATAAAAAAAATAAAGGGACAAAAAACCCCCCAAAAAACAAAGGAACAATGCCACAATGAAAGTTAAAATGCATTCTATACCTAATACTTGGAACACTTTTTTGATTTTCTTGTGTGTGCTTAGAATGTTAAAATTCTTTTCAAACTAAATAAGCAGTATTAATATTAAAAAATGAATGTGGCTATTAAATGCTTGTTGACCTTGAGCAGAGGTATCATAGTTAGTCATGAACCCTGAGCAGTATGTGCTTATAGTCATTTAAGCTGGGCTGTGTGGAATATACAATGCCCTACCTCAGGAATATTCCCACTGAGCTTCAGGTGTGGATGAGAACAATAGCAAGTTTTTCCTATAGTATTTTAAGTATGGTTCTTTTATATCCTGGCGGTCTTGTCTCCACAACTGGCATTTGCAATGGAGTTTACTGTTGTTCTTGACACTGCCTTTGAGTGAACTTGTCTTTCTTGACACCTGGGCTGACATAGAGGTCTCTTTATTTCAGATTCCAGTTTCTCTGCCTGAGGCTGTTACTGTCCAAGGGACCACAGGGACTTGGAGATCCTGACTTGTGATAAATACTGTATCATAGATAGAAGAAATGCAGATGTCTAGCCTGGAGAAAAGAAGACTCGGGGAGAGCTGGACATGATGGGTAACTTCAAGTATTTGAAGGGTTGTCATAATGGAAGAAAAATTCAACTTGTTCTGGGTGGCCCTGGAGGGCAGACTAGGAATATTAGGGAGAAGTTGCAGAGAGGCAGATTGAGTCCTTCTGGAAGGAAAAACTTCCTAACAATAAGAACCATTCAAAAAAATAGAATGGGCTGCCATCACTGGGGTTCTTCAGGCAAAGGTAAATCATGTGTGAGGGAGGAATATGGTAGAGGGAATTTTAGTTTAGAGATAGTGTGGAATAGTGACTGGATAGAGTACTGGGCATGGAGACAGGTTTAAATCCTACCTCTGACAATTGCAAACTGCAACATTTAATTTTTCTCTACTTCAGTTTCCTTAGCTATAAAATGATAATAATAATATCACCTTATAGAGATATAGTAAAGATAATATATGTAAAGAACTACATAAATGTTAGTTATTTGTATTTAGGACAGATACATGACTTCTGAGGTCCCTCCCAATTCTGAGGTTCTATGAAAATTACAAATTCTGACATAATTGAAACTAAAGTCATATTGTTTGAAATTGTGCTCTGCTAGGTCTAGCAAATATTTGTTCTCTCCTGTTTACAATTATATGTTTTCATTTCATTATAATGTAGCTACTCAGGCAGCCAGTTATCATGAAGAACATTGATGATAAGCTGAAGAATGATCAAAGTAGGGCAATCAGGATGTTATAGGGCCTTGAGTTCATGTTCTTTGAATATTTGAAGGAAATGGAGATGTTTAGGATAGAAAAGAAAAGATATAGGGGGCTTGTGAATTGTGTTCAATTATTTGAAGACTTGTCATATGGAAGAAACATTAGACATTCTTTTTGTCAGTAAAAAAGGGAAAATTACTGATCAAAGTTATTGATTAAAAAAGAGTTCACGACCAAACAAGAGATAGAGGGGCTCATCAAATGGATAATTTTGATTATGTAAAATTAAAGCGTTTTTGTGCAGACAAATGTAATAAATCTAAGAAGGAAAAGAATCGGTTAATTATGGAAAAATCTTTACAACAAGTTTCTCTGATAAAGGTTTCTTTTCAAGATTATATATAAAAAGTTATACATCTATAAGAAAAAAGTCAAAGCTCAACTTATATATGGCCTAAGAATGAGAACAGGTTATCAGGAGTCAATATTAAAAAAATGATCGAAATTATTAAATAATTAAATAAAATCACATTAAAGTAATTCTGAGTTTCTCCCTCATTCTCATTAGATTGACAAAGATGATAAAAAAAAGAAAATGACAAATATTGGAGGGGCTGAGGAAAAACAGGAATATTGATATTCCTGTGTTGGTGGACTTGTGTTCAGGAAAACAATTTGGAATTATACATAAAAAATCATTAAGTGGCATGTACTCTTTGACCATGCTTTACAATGGCTAGGCCTATACTCAAAAGAGATCTAAGAAAGAGGAAAGATCCTATTTGTGCAAAAGTAGTTTTAGCAGTTCTTTTTGTGATGGTAAAACTGGAAACTAAGAGGTTTCTCATCAGTTGGGGAATGGCTGAACAAATTGTGTTCTATGAATATGATGGAGTAAAGAAGAAATAGGTGATTTCAAAGAGACATGGAAAGACATAAATGTATGAAGAGTGAAGTTAGCAGGGCCAGATCAACTTAACATCAATAAAATAAAAATTAATACTTTTGAATATTTTAATAAAATGTATAATAAAAAAAAACATGAGATCCATTCTGGACATGATGTATTTGTGAAGTACACTAATGAACTCATAATGAATTTATATTTAGTTTCTGCAGGAAAGGAAGATACCAAAGTGACAAAAACAAATTTAGACCATGATAAAAGCAAAAATGATAATTGAGAGAAAATCAACAAATACTGATCCATGTATCTACTCTCTAATCCATACAAAATATTTATGAGAGTCATCTATCTATATATGAATCATACAATTCCTTTAGCAGATACTCACAAATGATATTAAATGAAGACTCCTTTTACTATCTCATAAACAACTGAAAGATGTAAATGTAAGATTCTACAGTGCTTTTTGCTTAATTGCATCCAAAAATATTGGTTCAGTACCTCAAAATGCCAGTTTACAGACTTTCACAGCAAGATATGTCCCTCTCTTGATTAGAATAAGGAGAATTCCTTGTGAGATGTAATACCATAAATAATCTTGTTTGATGACCTCTTACAACATAAATCATGCAAGGCAATAATCTTTTTAAAAAAGTAGTGAGAACTATGATAAAAATATTGATCATATATGATTCCAGAGGTGGCTTGGTGGATAGAGTACTAGCTCTGAAGTCTGTGAGACTCATTTTCCTGAGTTCAAATTTGGTCTCGGATACTTATTAGTTATATGACCCAGAGATAGTCACTGAATCCCCTTTGCCTTAGTTCTTTATCTTTCAAACAAACTGAAGAAGGAAATGGCAAGTCACTCTAGCATCTTTGCCAAGAAAATCCTAAAAGTGAAGAGTTGGACATGACTGAAATACTGAACAATGACAAATCTTGTTATCTGTTACAGAAAGGTGCAAAATGAGAAATGTTTTTGACCATGTCCAATAAAATAATGTGTGTATATTGGTTGCAAGGAATTTGTTTTACTTTTTCTTTCCTTTTTAATTGGGTAGAGATGGGAGGGAGAGAAAATAGATTTCTCTTAATTCAAAAAATAAAAATCTAGCTTTAAATTTTTTTAAAAAAAGAAAACAGATCAGACTTATTGAGCAAGACCTAGAGAGTAGGGTTTGTGAAAGAGGTACAAGAGCCATGATGGATCAAGAATAATCTTTTGTAGTTTTAAGATATTTTTACATTAGTAATAAATCTATTGTATGACTTGTAATAAGCACTCTAATAGCTGCAAGTGTTGGAATAGTTTCCTAGAAGAATAAAAATGAATATTACGCAGAGGACAATGGAGAGGCATAGAGCCAGTGTAAGTGGCCTGTCACATAGAACAACTAAGGTATTCAAAGAAGAACCAGAGCAAAAAATGTTAGAGAAAGGGATGAATGAAAATATGAAGGGCTGATCATATGGCAGGATTGAGAGAAAACAGGTGGACTGCTTGAATGTTCTACCATTGTCCTTATGATGTTAAGGGAAATCAAGGAAAACCCCAGAACATTCAATGGACCCTTATGGTCAATTTATGGGAGAAAATGAGTGGATCACTCAAGATGTGCAGGTATAGATGGGTTTTCATCTGAATCAGTAGTGGTATTACCAACAGGTAAGAGATAACAGAAGGAATGTGGAATCTGAGTTAATATAAATAAGGGGATGGGGTGTAAATGTTGTCCAATCTTGCCTTCTAGTCCTGTCTTCTCATTTAATGAATGAAAATAAAACTATCTATTAATTGCTAGCTGTGTTCTAGAGTTGTAAATTCATTCAAAAGAGTTCCTGTCCTCAAGGAACTCATATTCTAATGGAAAAAGATAGCATATAAAGGATAACTATTGAGGGTCTGAGGGTTTACAAGCAGAGCAGCATTATTTGAAAATGACATTAAGGCATAGTTCTGGAAAAGATAAAGCAATTGTTCACAGTCTGGCAACAAGTCTAAACTCCTCCTCGTCTTCTTCTACTACCAGTCATAATATATTCATGATCTACCACAACGAATTCTATTCCTAAATCTCCCATTGACCACTGAATATTTCCTCTTGAGCTTCATCTTTCCCTCTGACTTGACCCTCCTTCCAAGTGCTTTCTCTCAGGGACACTATTGAAGGAGAAAGTTCAGAGAAATATTTGTCTAGCCTTTCCTGAAATATTAAAGAACTATTATCTGTGCTTGTCTGGTATTTTCTGTGGGTCTCTGACTCCCTCCCCATTGTTCAGTTTAATCCCTTCTTAAATGCAAATTCACCAAGATAAAGCTTTAACTCCTTCCTCTATTCCTTAAGGTGTATGCCTGACTCCAGTCATATCTATTTGAGTCAATGCTTGACTCCTCCTCCTGACTCCTCCCTCTACAGGAGGTGGGCTAGGATCTCTATAAAATTTTGGCCTGCCCACTTTATTCTCTTTCTTCTCTCTTAACTGTCTTAACTGTTCTTACCAGCCCAGCATGTGACTTTTTATTCTTTGCTTAATTTCTCAATTTCTAGTGAAACTCATTAACTATGAACTTTTTGTAATGACCTGTGAACCTTTTATCATAAGTTTTGAACTTTTGTAGTAACCTGTGAATTAAAATTTAAGCCTTTTCTTACCCTCTTGAGACAGAGAATCTGGTGATTTCATCACCCGAAATAAACCCTCATAGATCCTTAAAGTCCCCTTCCCCACAAGCCTAATTTCCAACATCAACATCATCTTTCTCCTATTTATCTACACTCAAAAGCTTAGGCTCATTTTCAATTTCTTTATTTAGAATTTTTTTCTGTTTCTTACATTCCCCAGGAAATCCAGTCAGTCACAAAGTCCTGTCAATCTTTCCTTTATTCCAGACACATAAGTCATATCTGAATTATTGCAATCACTTACTAGGCCTTTCTGATTCTAGTATTCACCTTATTCAGTCTGTAGCCCTGCATATAACTGCCAGAGTAATCTTCATTAATCCCTATTTTAGCCTTATTTTTATATTACCTTCATTTCTAAATATATTCTTCCCCATTCCTCTACCCAGCAAGCCATCTCATAACAGATTCAAAAAACAAGAGAAAAAGTAGCTTTTTCTCTCCCAGTTCATTACCAAAACCAACCAACATATAAATTTTCTGGCAATATATGCGATGACTTATATTTTTAGACCCCCATGTTGGCAAGCAAGAGAGAAAAGTGTATTTTCTTAATTTTTCTCTAGGGCTAACCTTGGTCATTATAAGATCATTTAGCTTCATTATTTTTTTGTCATTCTTTTCACATTATTGTAATAATTATGCATGTACCTTTTCTGATTCTGTTTACTTCACTCTGTATCATTTTATATTTTTCCATGCTTCTTTGAATATATCCATCATTTCTTACAGTGCAATAATACTCTATTTCCATTCATGTAACTACAGTTTCCTTAAACACTGCTGTATTTAGGTTATTTCCCTACACAAAAGCTTTCAATGACTTTTGAATATACAATATAAAGTAATATGTATGAGGCACAGTGTAAGACACTGGAAGGAGAAGAAATACAAATCCTAAACTGTAACAATTCTTGCCTTCTAGGAGTTTATATTCTATTAGTTAGATGTGTGTGTGTGTGTGTGTGTGTGTGTGTGTGTGTGTGTGTGTGTGTGTGTGTGTGTGTTGGGGGGTGGAGTGGGAAGGAGGGGGAAGGTAGTTGTACAGGTAAATACATACAAAGCACTGCAATATAAAGTAATTTCAAGAAGGAAAAAATGCTAATTAAATCTAAACTTCTCTGCTGGATTTTTGAGGTCCTTCGTGATCTTGTTCAATAGACAATTCTCACTCTTCCTATTATGGAAACTTGGAGTTATATCCACTGTCTCCTCAATAACCCCAAAAGGCATCAGACATCTTTATACTCTAAGCCTTTTCTCTGAGTTTCTGTTTGGCTCCTACCTATTCTTCTAGGCCAGTGTCAAGGTCCACCTCTTATATGAAATGACCACTGGTTGGTTATTCTAGTTTGCATGGATTTCACTCTTCTCTGAATTCTTAGAAAACTTTGAGTATGTACCACAGAACTGAACATATAGATGCTTTTTTGGGGGGTAGTGTTCCATTGTTTGCTGTGTTTGATCTCCCCAACTAGATTGTAAACTCCTTGAAAGCAAGATGCTCATCTGATATTCTGTATCACAGTTTTGGAACAAAAATACCAGTATATCCTTGCCCTTCTCTTCAACATAGCAGTGACAACTAACTCTCAACTATCTAGCAATTTAAAGTTTGCAAAGAACATTCCTCACAAACATTCTGAAATAGGTGGCCCAAATACTATAATTCCCAATTTTGAGGTGGAAAAACGGAGTCTCTCAAATAGCTCTGGTCCATGGTCACATTGTGAGTGTCTGAGGCAGGACTTTGAACCTAGACTTCCAGACTCCAAGTCCAACAGTTAGTATTTATTTATCAATTGAAGTTAAATGGAAGAAGGGAATGTTGGAATCCTATATTTCCAATGCAGAAAAATTAATTTGTTATTCAGCAGGAAATTGCACTGGGAAGTGAGCCAGCAGGTGCAATTGGTGGAACATTATAGCTCATCCAAATGAAAGTACATGTGCTCTGTTGCCCATTTAGACTTAAAAAGACCTTTGTTCTTTTCTAAAATGGCACTTTTCCCACTCTCACAATGAAGGGTATGTCTAAATGGAAAGAACACAACTCCATAAGTCTGTTTATAGGTAGTAGGTTATTAGAAAGAAAATTCCCTAGCCATGTCTATGGCAACTCTCTCTGGCTGTAGAAGGCCAGAAAATCGAATCCTTCCCTCTCTTTCAGCTTATGAGATGTTAAGATGCACAAAGAAATGCTATATTATAGAACCTTAGCTTCCTCCCAGTGAGTCCTCTTATTTAAGGAACTGCAGAAGGGGAGAATGCTAAGAAAGGCAGAGGGGAGGGATAAACACTCATTTTAATTTTCATATTTTTATCTAGCTATCTAACAGAGGACAGAATAATTGCATGAGGAAATTACCTCAATAAAATAAAGAGAAGTTTTTATGTAGTATGGAATAGTGGGAAAAGCCTTGGCTTTGGAGTTAGGAGACCTGGTTGAAATCCCTGCTCTTATAATATGGAAGAAGTCAGTAACATAAAGTTCTAGATTTGAAATCAGAGGAAATGGAATCAAATCTTGATCCTAATGCTTCTGACCCATGAAACTGAGCAAGTCACTTTTATATTTCTAAACTTCACTTTTCCCCTATGTAAAATGGGCTAATAGTACTTCCTTTAGGAGGATAGCTTTGAAGATGGAAGAGATCTTAGAGATCATTTAAGTCAATCACCTCCAGTTACAAGTGAGGAAACTTGGATCCATAAATGTTAGGTAACCTGCTCAAGACCACAGTGCTCTACAGGAATATTTGAAGTCAACTTCTCTCCAGATACAGTGCTCTTGACCCCGACACCACACTTTCTTCCCCATGCAGTTATGGTGAGGAAAATGCTCTTTAAACTGTAAAAAAGCACTCTATTATCAGGCTCAATTATGCTAATGGTCTTTTTTGGGGGGGGGTGGAAAGGGGGAAAAGGCAGGAGGAGAAATTATTTTTGCTTTGTTGTGTCTTCTTCTAGCTATACTTGTCCAAAGTTTATGGTTATTCAAAAGGTGAGGCAAAGGCTGATGGCTAGAAAGGATAGAGAAGGAAGAAGAAAGATGCAAGAAATAATCTCAGAAGGTATTACTAACTGCTCTCTTCCCTGTTTCCCATTTTCTCTGCATAGTCTTGGGAGGATATTGGCAGACTCCTAAGGTCCTCTGTCTATCTGTTTCTGTTTCTCTCTATATGTGTATATTCATGCACAATACACACACACACATGTGCCTACACAGATATATATGAGATATGGGCAGACATGTACATGTACATGCAGGGTATGTGCATTTATATGTTAGCGTGCAACATGCACATAGATATGTACTGCATACTGCATATACATATGGATAGGTATATGTATATAGTATATATATGTGTGTGTGTGTGTGTGTGTGTGTGTGTGTGTGTGTATGTAATGTTCAGACATTTTCAGTCATGTCTGACTCTTAATGATCCCATTTAAGGTTTTCTTGACAAAAATGCTAGAGAGGTTTGCCATTTCCTTCTCTAGCTCATTTTATAGATGGAGAAACTGAGACAAAGAGGGTTAACTGTCTGGTCCCGGGCCACACAGTTTGAGGTCAGATTTAAACTTAGGTCTTCCTGACTCCAGGTCTTCTATGTAGTTTCATTAATGATTTCATGAAATAAAGCTCTGGAAAATATACAACATATATATATATATATATATATATATATATATATATGTATATATGTATATACATATAGATGTATTTAGAAAAAATATATGCATAGACATACATATGCCTACATCTATAAATATAGTATATATGCACTATATACAGAGAGTAGTTAAACACAAGGTACTATGGAAGGCAAGTCATTAGCAGATGGAGAGAAATTAGTTCCAGCTAGAAGCTATGTTATAAAGGAAGGAGAAAGGAATTTTTAGAAGCATTTGTAAAAAGAGAGTGCAGTTCAGACCTGGGTCTGCCTGTTGCAAAAGTGTGGAAATGGGACAAAGTTTTGTGGGAGGAACAGAGAGAAGATTCGTTTGGCAGAATCCTAGAGTGCAGGAGGAAGAGTTTTACCAAATGGGTCTGGAAAGGTAAGTTGAGAATAGGTGGGGTTGGGATTTTTTTCCCTTTCAAATTTAGTTATTTATTTTTCCAATTACATGTAAAGTTAGTTTTCAGCAATTTTTTTGATAAAGTTCTGAGTTCTACATTTTTCTCTTTCCCTCCCTTCCCTCCTTCTTCTCCTGTGTTAAATATATTTCTATATCATAAATGTTTCATTGTTCATTGTCTAAGATCACCATGATATTGGGGAGGTGATGCCATACAAGCATGTGAATTGAATTTGAGTAAAGGGGTGCTGTGCTAAGTTCTCAGACTCATTTTCTCCTCCAGAGCCATCTGGGTCCAGGGACCAGAGGAGATGGTTCAGGATATGACACAATCAGGGTTAAGTGACTTGCCCAAGGTCATACAGTAAGTGGCAAATATCTGAGGTCACATTTGAACTCCCATCCTCCTGACTCCAAGGCCAGTGCTCTATCCACTATGCCATCAATCATATTGTGAAAGAAGAATTAGAACAGAGAGGAAAAAATTATAAAACATGAAGAAAATTTTAAAAATAGAAAATAGTAAGCTTTGATCTATATTCAGACTTCACATTTCCTTCTCTGGATATGGATTGTATTTTCCATCACAAGTTTTTTAGAATATTGTATTATAGTTGATCACACAGTATTGTTAATATGTACAATGTTCTTCCATTTCTGTTCGTTTCACTTAGCATCAGTTCATGCAAGTTTTTTCAGTCTTTTCTGAAGTCCTGCCCTTCAGGATTTCTTTTTTTTTTAAATTTTATTAAGGCAATGAGGTTAAATGACTTGCCCAAGGCCACACAGGTAAGCAATTATCAAGTGTCTAAGACCAGATTTGAACTCAGATCTTCCTGTCTTCAGGGCCAGTGCTCCATCCATTGCACCACCTAACTGCTCTCCTTCATGATTTCTTTCAGAATAATAGTACTCCATCATATTCATGTAACACAATTTGTTTGACTATTCCCCAGTTGATGGACATTCCCTCAATTTTCAATTCTTTGCCACTCCAAAAAGAGCTGCTATAAATACTTTTGTACATGTGGACTTTTTACCCTTTCTTATAATCTCTTTGGAATAGAGACCTAGTAGTGGTGTATAGCTGGATCAAAGTGTATGTGCAATTTTATTGCTCCTTGGACATAATTTCAAATTGCTCTCCAGAAAGGTTGGATCAGTCCACAACTCTGGTGAAGGGCTTTAAAAGCTAAATAGAGGAGTTTATATTTTATCTTAGCACCAGGAGAAAACCACCAGACTAGGTTGAGCAGTGGAGTCATGAGTTTATATATGTGATTAAGAAAAGGGACTTTGGGGGCGCTAGGTGGCGCAGTGGATAAAGCACCGGCCTTGGAGTCAGAAGTACCTGGGTTCAAATCCGGTCTCAGACACTTAATAATTACCTAGCTGTGTGGCCTTGGGCAAGCCAATTAACCCCATTTGCCTTGAAAAAAAAAAGAAAAGAAAAGGGACTTTGTTAACTTTGTGAAGGATAGTCTGGAACTTGGGAGAGATGAAACTGGGAGACTAAATTGTAGATGGCTATTGCAATAATAGAAATGTAATGTGCTAAGGTTTCCATTAAGTAATGATTGTGAAAGAAGGGGTCAGATTCTAGAGATGTTGTAAAGGTAGAAATGACAAGAATAGGCTGCTGATTGACTATGTGAGAGTGAGGTGCCCAGGATAATGCCAAGATTATGAACCTTAGAAAATGAAAGGATCATGCCTTTGAAAGAAATAGGGTAGTTTGGGAGTGGCTAGGTGGCGCAGTGGATAGAGCACTGGCCCTGGAGTCAGGAGTCCCTGAGTTCAAATCCAGCTTCAGACACTTAATAATTACCTAGCTGTGTGGCCTTGGGCAAGCCACTTAACCCATTAGCCTTGCAAAAACCTAAAAAAACAAAAAGGAAATAGGGTAGTTTGAACAAAAGGAAGGATTTGTGGAAGAAAGTTAAACTCAATTTTAGATATGTTGAGTTTAAAATCTCTCCAAAATATCTAGCTTGAAATGTTTAGTCAGCAATTGGTAATACAGGTCTGAGGTTCAGGGAAAGGATGGGCAAGATTTATAAATCTGAGAGTTATTTGTACAGAAATGGTAGTTAGACCCATGGGAGCTAATAAAGTTACCAAGGGAGACAGTATGAGGAAGAAGAGAAGATCAAGGTCATTTGGTCACTGGCAAACCTCCAAATTTAGTAGAGCAATGAATCCTCACTGAATAAGGGCAAACCTATGGTTTGGGGCACTATAAAGAATGGCCATTTTGGTCCGGGTAATGATCAAGGCTTAGACAAGTGCTTAATAATTAGGTTGGCAGAGCAAGAGGTCTTATATTTGTGATGATACAACAGGACAAAGGTAAGATGAGATCTGGGTCATGATATCGGAAGAGGGTGAAACATGGTCAGAAAGTCTCGGACTAGCAACATTGTAGGCAGGCAAAGAACACTTTTGATAGGCGGCTTGTGATGCTCAAAAACCCTCTGAGAGAAGAAGCAATTCCACAAAGAATCCTCCAAAGACTAGGCCTTTGTCTTCTGATTAACCTCAAATTACTCAGCCCTGCCCACTGGGTGCAATTCTTAGGGTGATTAAAGAGATTGAGCTAATTAAGATAGGTCTTGGTTTCTAGGAGGTTAGAAACTGTTACTACTCAACTCCAACAGAAAAGGTATATCTGAGGTAGGTGATACAGCAACCAGATGTTAGTTTTGGAATTAGGAAGATCTGAGTTCAAATCCTACCTGAAATTCTTACTAGCTGTCTGACATCCTGGGCAAGTCATTTAAACCTCTTCCAGCCTCAGTTTCCTCATATAAAAATAACTAAAATTCATATAGGACTTATAATGTACTATTAACTATACTAAATAGTTTATAATTATCTCATTTTTTCTTCATAATGACCTTGCTATCATTATTCCCATTTTACAGATGAAGAGACTGAGGTAAATGGGGGTAAAGAACTTGTCCAGTGTCAACACATCTAATCAGAATCTAAGGTTGTATTTGAACTTGTCTTCTTGACTCCATGTCTGACCCTCTATCCCCTGCACTGCCACTTACCTCAGAGGGTTTTTGTGAGTATCATAAGGTATAACAGATATAAAGTGCTCTGTAAGCTTTAAAGCAATGATATTATTATTTGAAGTTTTTTCTCAGGGTTGGAGAGTGCTGAGTCTGAGTCCCCCCAGACTCTGTTGTATTAGAGCTATGAGTAGGAGTTAGAGAATTTTTCTGGGTTTTTCTTGATTTATCTTTTCCTCCTCAGCATTTGAGAGTCCTTATCTGAGCTTATCTCCTTAAGTTAGCTCAAGGGTCCTTGATGGAAGAACCTGATGACTGTTTATTTCTACTTAATCGAGGTAGAGAAAAACTGAGCCTCTGTTGGAGTAGGGGGAGCAACTGGCCAAGAGATGTTCTCTCCTCTCTACAGAAAGTCATTTTAATAATAATTTCCCATGTTTGAAGACTGATTGTTCAGGAATGGGATCATGACATCTTTTAAGGTCTAGGGATATGAAAAACCCAGGATCATTTAGCTAATAAGCAGCAGATATGGACCTTGAACACAAACTTGACCCGTTTTCATCTTTCTAGTAGATTATAAGGATAAATGCCAGTTGGCAGTTAACTTGAGTTATCAGTATCAAATTCTGCAAGTATAAAGTATAAAGTTTTCTAAGTGACAGTGATCCTCTCCTCCTACATACATATATATATATATATATATATATATATATATATATGAATTGTGAGATATCAGTCAAGTTCCTTAAATTTCGAGGCCCTCCCCCTCAATCTCAGATAACTCCCTAAGACAATACATTACAGAAAAGTTACTGATCCCCAACTCCCATCTGTTTCTTTGTCTCCTATACTGAAAATGGATATCCTCCTCACATCCACCTCTTAGAATCACCAATTTTCTTAAATTCTCAACTCAAGTGCTGTCTTCTACATGAGACTTTTCTTGATTTCCCTTGCATTACTGCCTTCCTTGCCACCACACCCAAAATAGGTTAAAAAAAATTTACCTTGTAAATATACATGCTCTTTTCCCCAATAGACTATGAGTTTCTTGAGGATATTCATTTTTGTTATTATATCTAGCACAAAAGGTAAATACTTAATACATATTTACTGATTGAGAGCATTTGTAGAGCAACTTTCCTCACCAGGAATTCCCTACATCAATAAAATTGTGGTTTGAGATGAAAAAACAAAGAAGTAGAAGGCTGAGGTTCCTTCTCGTTGCTGTCTGGTTAAGTGAGTCCAGGCTCAATTTAGGTCTGAAAATGTAAAATTTTTTTTTTTTTGCAGTTGGTTCTCTCATAAAAGAAATATAGAATCACTTAGGACTAATTTTCTGGAAGAATACAATAGAATGAGAACTGTCAAGAGTTATTATTTTCATATTGATTAATATGATGTATAATAAATTTAATAATAATAATAATAATATTAATAATTTAGGTTCTAGAGATCTCTTTCTCAGGTAGAGACACTGGCCCTGCGAAACAGTGAAAACAATGTAGCTAGAGCAATTTGTTTTAATCATGACAAGTCTTGCATTCTTTTGCCTGCATTAAGTGAAGTAGATTGGTATGACCTGAACGGTTCCCAAGTAAAATAACGGTTCCCAAGTAAAATAATAATGAACACCTAAAACTATACGATCATTTTAGACATTCCCACAGTCTAGAGGACACCTACTTAGATGGTCATGATGGTGCTAATTGTTGCATCATCCAGCATGGTGGCCTTGGACTGGGAAGTTCTCTCAAGCCCCCAAACTCTTTGTTTTATGATCCACCTTCCCCTTCTTTTCCCTTCATCGTCTTATAATATATTCTGTCTGAACTACTGCAGGGTGGAGCTCCTATCAGGAGTAATCCCATGATTTATAAATTGGTTCCTTGCAAAGAAATTAATGAATAAACCACCACCTGTTTATAGCACTGTCTCTGACCTGCTTTGTCATACCCAGTTTAGAGATAGATTCAGTAAAAAATTCATTTAACAGTACAATGTAAACTGTGGACATAAGCAAATCACACTTGAAACTTTCTATTTGAGGGAGGGCACAATTCAGGCTCAGGAAGGCTCCTCTGGTCGTCCTCTATGAAGGTTAAGTGATGAGGACCCACACATACAAGGTCTGAGCTCAGCACCTTATTGAGCCACATAACTCAAAAAAACAAATGAACAGAAAACCCTCATGTGTTTGTTTTTTTTTTTCCTCTGCCACAGCTAGACTATCATGTTGAAATCAGAGGATGATAGGACTTCATGACTCCTACTTCATGTGACTGTCCCAGCAGTTCACATGCTTCATTATGAATCAGAAAGGACTAAGGGGCTCAGGGGCAACTAGAGAAAAAGAACACCCCCCCCAAGACCTGTCTCTTAGGAGACTTTGTGGTACATAAAAAAGTACACATGCTGTGATACGTCTAATGACCCAGTGGATATGATTGAAAGCGAACCTCATTTCATACGGTTATTGTTCCTTTATTCAAAAGTTTATTATTTTAATATTTTAGTTTTATTTTTACCTTAAGAAATACTAAATAGGATGGGCATTTCATATACACAGTAGAACAGAGCAAGGGAATTGTACATGATACTTCAGAGCTCAGGTAGTTTGTTTTTCTTTTAAAGCTTATAATAAGCTTAACATGTAGCTTTCAAAGCTGTTCTACTTGTCTATGCTTCTTTCTGACCTTCTCTTCCTTGTGTTAGGGGGAAAAAAGATGCTTCAATGTCTTTATCTTTCTCTCTTCCTTTTTCTTCCTTCTTTGTTTCCTAGCAATTGGGGTTAAGTGACTTGCCCAGGGTCTCACAACTCATAAGTATCAAGTATCTGAGGTTAGATTTGAACTCAGGTCTGCTAGACTGTAATACTTGGACACTATCCACTGTGCCACCTATCTACCCCAAAGTGGTTTTTTTCTTAATAATTTTTAATCATATAAATTGTTAGCTTGGTTATGTTCCTTTTACTCTGGATCAAGTCATATAGGCCTTCCCAGATACTATATTCTTATATTATACATGAAGATTCATCTTTTACTTCAAATCTGGCCTCAGACATTTACTAGCTATGAAATGCTAAGCAAGTCACTTTACTCCATTTGCCTCAGTTTCTTCATCCACAAAATGATCTGGTGAAAGAAATGGCAGTATCTCTGCCAGTATCACTCCAGTATCTCTGCCAAGAAAACCCCAAATAGGATGACAGAGTCAGACATGATTGAACTATAAAGTATTCTTAAAAGTTATGGATAAATAATTAGCAATAGTAATGATAAAAATATATTTTAAAGTTTGAATAATGCTAAATGTTTATATATATATATATATATATGAATATATGTATAATTATTTGATCCTTTCAACGGTCCTATCAGCTACCCTTATTATCCCAATTTTATAAATAAACTGAGGCTGAGAGAGATTTTGTGACTTTCCCAGGTCAGGATGGTAAGTGTTTGAGGCTAAGGTCTGGACAACAAGTTCAGCATTCTATTATATTCTATTACTAACAGCCTAGAGGCTGGGCAAATCATGGGATGTAGGTGACTGGGGTTCTCAGATGTTGTATCAGGGAGCATAAGTTTTAGCAGGATTTTCTAAACTGGATAGTCTTTAGGTACCATTCCAAGGATGAATAGCATGTTAGGTATCCTGGGTCAAACCTGTTAAGTTAAAAAAGACTCATAACTAGACTGACCATAGAGGAAAGTATTTTTCTTCTGGAATCACAATTTTCAAAGATCATCTGTTAAATTATAGATGGGCTATGATCTATATCTGTAAAGGGAGTTCACCTTCTTATGATACCACAGATCTCTTGCAAGTCAACTTTTTGTAAACTGACCTATGAATTAAATGGCTATTTAAAGAGAGGGCACAGCTGGCCTACCCTCTCTGCATGCCTTTGAGTGGAGCTCATTATTTAAAGAAACTTTAAGTACAAGCGAAGAATCCTTTAATAAAATAATCTTTCTTTCTCCTAATTTGTCTTTTTTGTAAATCTAGACTTTCAGATATTAGATTTGTTAAAATTGGGGCACACCTAAGCAGATTTGTAGCTTATTTTTATCATTAAATGGTGCTTTACAATTTATAAAGTCACTTTTACATTTGTCATCTAGTACCCTAGAGTCTGGTCCTCACAAACCCCATGAAGTAGGCCATGCAGGTATTATTATTATTCTCATTTTAAAGGCAAGGAAATGAATTACAGAGAGGCCAAGATAATAAATCACAATCATGTGGGATTTTTAAAGTTTATAAAACTCATTCTTCATGATTCTATAAGATATGTGGATAATACCGTGGATAGAGTACCAGTCCTGGAGTCAGGAGGACCTGAGTTCAAATCCAGTCTCAGACCCTTGTCACTTACAAGTTGATGACCTTGGATAAGTGATTTAATCCTGATTGCATCATATCCAGAGCCATTTCTAGTTGTTCTGATCCATATCTGGCCACTGGACCCAGATGGCTCTGCAGGAGAAAGGGAGACTGATGACTTAGTAAAATCCAATTCATGTGCATGTCATGGTACCCACTCCCTGATATCATGGTCATTGAGAAGGAAGGATAAATAACATCATCGTCAAGATATGTAGTACAAATATTATCACCCCATTTTATAGAAGAGAAAAATGAGACTCAGAGAACAAAAATGATTTGCCTTAGGTCACATAGCTAGTAATCTACCCTATAAGACTTCTATCATTTTGCTAAGTTAAAATGTAGGCTTAGGTAAAGTGGTCTGTGTTCAGATATTTCATCTGACAGAATATCTGTGTGACCCTTGGTAGGTCACAACTTCTCAATGCCACAGGCTAGAGTTACATAGAATCATCATTAGTTTAGAGATAGAAGGGGTCTCAGAATCTATTTAGTCCAAAATCAATTTATAGATAAAGAAACAAAGAGGTTAAGTGAGTTATCAAGGTCACTCAAGTAGTCATTTTTAGACCCCAGTCCTATACTTTTTATATGATACCCTACCTGATGGCTCTCCTTCATAAGTAGCAAGTTAGTTAATACTACATAGGTTCTGTGAAGGTCATTAACAGAAGTATTGGGCAGTGAGCCCCTCCTTCCCCATTTGCCTTCTTGACAAGTTGTGAATTTCCTAGACAAGGAGAAAACTGTCCTTTCTGTCATCTGTCCTAATTAACTTCACTGTCTTTGCTGTGTCAATGTCTCAAGTTCATGGCCTAATTCACATGGCTGATTGATACCCCTGGTCTTAAAAAGGTAGCTCCCACATGGTAGTCATGTCTAATGCTGTGGGAGGGGGGAGAAAAAAAAGAAATTTATATTATAACTTTTATCATTTATTTAATAGAAATAACAAGTTGAACATAATAGATTTGTAGTTTCATGTGGAATCACCTTTTTTATTATATTCTGTTATGGAAATGCTTTATTCTATAAATTAAAAATAAAATACATTTAAAAAAGAGAATAGACAGACAAAGAAATGAAGAGAGAGGACAAGGTCATACAAAAATATAATAGAACATGGATAATGTTTATTTGTAGTTTTCTAAGTCAATGTACAGATCTAGGATTCTTTACGACTTAGAAGGCAGTTTCTAATTGAGTTTGACACCACTGTCTTAGAACTCTCTTTGTATCTATGTAGTCTTCTAAAAGATAAAGGACCCTTGTCAGATGGAGATAAAGAGAGAAGGAACCTTAGTAAGGGGGGGGTGTGGGTAGAAAGGAGGCTCACTTAGACCTGGAAAGAGACTCAGGTGGCATATTATCTACAAAAAAAAGAAGAGGGAACACAGCATGTAAGAGTTAACCAGGACTTATTTCTTTGCTGATTCTGTGAATCATATTAACTGTGTAGTTACTAAGGGAAAAGGGAAGAGACGATGGAAGAGATGGGGATGGTGAAGATCCTTAACACTAGAATGGATTGGGGGCAGCTAAGTGGATAGAGCACTGGCTCTGGAATCACGAGGCACTATAATTATCTAGCTGTGTGATCTGGGGCAAATCACTTAACCCCATTGCCTTGCAAAAACTAATACCCCCCCCCAAACACTAAATGGATTAAAGGAGACAATATTTGTAAAATGCCAGTCACATTAACTGCAATTTAGTTATTGTTGTTGTTATTTTTTACTTTATATTAAAGTATCTCTATAGACCTTTGGGAGAAGTATAGCCCACTAAGGATAAGAATTGTCATTATTGTTTTGGGTTCTTTGTTTTCTGGTTGAATAAAAACTATCCCATTTTATATTATGTCAGTTTGGGTGCTTGCATTGGAATTCAAGACTCTCAGGGAATGATATAAACTAATTTCTAATGTTTCCAAGATAGTAGCATGAACAAACACAAAGATTTGCCTGATATAATTAAAGTGAATTTAAGTCTTCTGTGTCAATGACCAAAGTCAGGTAATGCTAAAAGTTGTTTAAATATTAAATTGGTTTTTGGAAATGCACTCTTCAATTTTTGGATTTGAAAATTACCTGACCTCAAACTGTTTTTAATGGTCATTCTCTCAAAAACAAAGGATTCTTTGTGTTATATTTACTATCTAGTTATGAGGGAGGATGGAGAAGAATCTCTGCCTTGCAAACTAGTGCACTGAATATTTTTCCTGAGAAATTTTTGGCATACCACCAGGGGAAACTGCATCTGTCTGTTTGGGAAGTTAGCAAAGTTTAGCCTGTTCAAAGCCACAGAGGTCTGAAGTCAGTCTATGAAAGGAAACTAGTCGTTTGATCTTGGAGAGTTTCCCATCTAGGCCTAAGATTCTACAGGCCTACATGCCTATCATTAGAAAGCTGATCTCTTTCTGAAATTAGGAACTATGGAAACTATTTTTAAAAGGAGCTCATTTTAATATTTATAGCAACACTTTTGTGGAAACAAGAAACTAGAAACAAATTGGATTACTTATCAATCAGGACATGGCTAAACAAAATGAAATGTGTAAATATGGTATAATGTTATGTTACTATAGAAGGAGAAAAAATGAAGAAACTTGGGAAGATTTATATGAACTGATGCAGAATAAGGTAAGCAGTAGTGAGAAAACAATATGTACAGTAACCACAAGAATATAAAAGAAAGCCCTAAAGTCAGAGATCATATAAATGCAATTATATATATATGTGTGTGTGTGTGTGTGTGTGTGTGTGTGTGTATGTGTATTCACACATACACATATATGTTAATGTTATTGTTCAGTTCTTTCAGTTGTATCTGTTTATGGTGCCTCTATTGCTGGAATGGTTTGCCATTTTTTTCTCCAGTTCATTTTATGTATGAGATAATGGCAGCAAATAGGGTTAACTAACTTGTCCAGGGTCACACAACTAGTAAATGTCACATTTGAACTCAGGTCCTCCTGACTACTGTCCTGGCACTTTGACCACTGTGCTACCTGATTTACATAAACACATATACACACAGACATATATATACACACACACACACAGAGAGAAAATTGATAATGATTAATTACAGTGTAGAACGAGGCATACCCTATCAGACACAGTGAGTTGCTTCATATTGTTTAGTTTTACATCTTTGTTAAAAAATAGAAAACAATAATTTAAAAATATACCATCTATCAATCTGTAAACTCCTTGAGAAAAAGGATTGTTTTTTGCCCCTTTGTTTGTATCCCCATCTCTTAGCACTTGCATAGAAGATAAAGTAGTTGCTTAATAAATACTTGACTAAAAAAAAGGACAGACAAAATATTAAAAATCTATTTTTAAAATCAATGGATAGAGCCCCTTCTTATCTTTCTTCCCTTTCTTCTTCCACATTTCCATCTGAAATATCGTTCTACTGTTCTTTCATTTGCAAATAAGTATGGGGCATATTCTTTTGCATGCATTACTTATTATTCAGTACATAATGTGTCCCTAACAGCCTGCCAAGTGTATGAGCATGAATTAAAATACAAGAGTATCTGTATGGTCAAAGAAGCTATTCAGGAATTCAATCTGAGGGCCCCAGGGAAACATCTCTCAGGTGAAACATAATTTGATCTAGGACTGTTTGGCCAAGCCAGTTGGGGTAAAGTAGGGTCTATATGGAGGTATGGGGTCTATACTTTGAATTCTCAGGGATAAAAATCAAAGATCAACAGATTTCTAGTGTTTTATGAATCTAGGCTTCACCTGGAGCAGTCATTCCCAGGATCAATTAGAAACTGCTGGATTCTATAATGGCCAGAGTTAGAGAAGGACAGTTTAGCAAGTATCTCAATATTGATCTGACAGAACTCCCTTACCAACTTCACAACTTTGTGATTGTTACCCTGTCAAAAGAGAAACTATCAAGGCAAAATGGTATCAATTAAATGCATCTCTTCCTTTCTACCCATAAGTGGTTTCAGGTTTTCAGAGCTTGTTGGTAGAAATTACAGGAATGATTTAAGGGAGAAAGGGAGGAAATTTCTCCACAGGTGAGCTAGACCCTGAAAATAATAGTTCTCACTCTCCACTGAAGGGCTGCCATTTCCATGGAAACAGGGTTACTCAAAGAAATGAAGCCAGATAACATTACTGTAAAATTTCCCTCATTTGGCTGACCTGAAATTTTGGTTCTGCTCATTCTGGCCTGGAAATGGAAACCAGCAAGCTCCCAGTTTAGGCTTTTGAGCTGCTCTTTGTGAAGCAGCCAAAGCTTTTGTTTGAAAAAAAAAACAGGACAGTCAGTTGCTCTTTTTATGTATTATTTGTGAATCCATAGTATGGTACTATGTGAGCAGGCTCCTCAATCCCACTTATTTGCTTCTTCTCTACCCCTTTTCCCCCATAAGAAAAGCCTTCTGTGGCTTGACTGCCTCTCTAACCATTCCTTTGACCCCTCCCCTCCCAAGGGGCTTTTCCTCTTGAATGGAGTCCTGGAAGAAGGAAAGGAAAATAGCAAAGATCTTGACTCATTTGCCAGCTCTGCTGGTCACAGCTTCCATCTCACCACCCTCTCAACTTCCCCAGCCATTACCAGACACATTGCCTGGAGGAATCTTAGCATAATTTTTCTCTTTCTTAGCTAAGAAGTACTATAAACAAATCAGTAATTTTCTTTAGTTTTAGTTCTAAGCCCCCAGTCATCAAATCACTGGGAAGAAAATCACACCAGTTTTAAATTCTTCTCTTTCTCCTCCCAGGTACACCCCAATGGCACCTCTCCCACTACATTTGAGCAATGACACATACATTAGCAATGAAAAAGTTAATTCCTAGGCAGCTAGGTGGCCAGTAAAGTATCAGCCCTGGAGTCAGGAGGACCCGAGTGTAAATGTGGTCACAGACACTTAATAATTACCTAATTGTGTGACCTTGAGCAAGTCACTTAATTTCATTGCCTTAAATAAATAAAATAAGAGAAAGTTAATTCCCCTTATCACAACCACTGACTTTAAGAGTCAAAGAAAACAGAATAGCAAAAAAACTCAAGTTGTTAGTCAATCTTTTCAGTTCTGTCTGACCCTTTGTGAACCCTTGTGGGATTTTCTTGGCAAAGATACAGGAATACATTGCCATTCAGCTCATTTTCTTCTCCAGCTCATTTTATGGATGAGGAAACTGAGATAAACAGGGTTAAATGCCTTGCCCAGGGTCTTAGAACTAGGGAAGTCTGCAGCCAGAATTGAACTCAGGAAGATGAACCTTCCTAACCCCCCCCCCCATCATTACCCCTCCCTGCTCCCATTGAGAAGAATAAGGGAGCCAAAAGGGGGAAGAAAAATGATATAAGGGATTGGAGCAAGGGTCGGTAACACAGCAGTCATCTTAACATGCTTCATGCTTGACCTGCTCCCATAGCCCTAGTCTTGGGCTCTGGGGTTGAAGAGGTCTTGGTACTGCCTCTGACTCCAGCTTCCCTCAAGCTCAATTGACTTCTAGGCCCTATTGTCCTTGCTCTGTTTCAGATGTTCCTGTCTTACTCTTTCCCTACAATCCCTTATAATAAGAGGGTCTAGTTTATCAAAGTCCAGTTTCATCCATCACAAAGGAAGGAAAAAAACTCCCCAGGGAATAGAGAAGGGACATACTGGGCTTATTTCTACTAGAAATCAGCAGGCATCCATCTCTAAGATCCTGATTTCCTTGGTAATGCCAAGGTACAATGACAGTTTTTTTTTTTTGGAAAGAGAATTATAGAATAAGACTAGACATTTTCTTAAAAAAATCACACATCGGACATTTTATTTTATGGATACTGAATTGAGATTCTTTGTTCTGATTTTTCAGTGATTCTTCTTAATAAGCATTCATTGATGTAATACTCTGAATAGTGTCAGAAGTTCAGGGTTCAAATTCCATGGTTGACACTTAGAATCTGTGTTTCCTCCAGAAAAGTTAATTAATTCCCTTAAACTGCAGTTTCCTCATCAACAAAGGGAATGGACTAGATGGTCTTGGAATTACCTTCTCGCTTCTATATCTATGATCTTAATGTAGAACCTTAGTCAAAGTCACTTGGGTCCCCTGGGTCTTAGTTTCTTCATTTGTAAAGTGAAAGAATTGGACTAGAAGATATTTAAAGTTTGTTTTTAAGGGTTCATAAGCTGGAGTCTTCACAGGGTAGGGTTCCATGAACTTGATGGGGAAAAAATATTCTTTATTTTTATTAACCTCTAATTGAAAGTTAGCATTGTTTTCAATTATGAATTTTGTTTCAAAGCAACCTCGTGGGGCGGCTAGGTGGCGTAGTGGATAAAGCACCGGCCTTGGAGTCAGGAGTACCTGGGTTCAAATCCGGCCTCAGACATTTAGCTGTGTGACCTTGGGCAAGCCACTTAACCCCATTTGCCTTGCAAAAAAAAAAAAAGGCAACCTTGTTCTGATATGGGTTTTACCAGATTACAAAAGGGATCTACAACAGAAAAAAAGTAAACAGTTGTGGCCCTAGATCAATAAGTACTATATAAAGCAGATGTGGGAAAAGGCATTGATTGTTCTTCCCTTGGCAAGATTTGAAAATTGTATTCCCTATATTATATATTATAAGAGGCTTTGATTTTCTCTACAATGAATGGGATATGTTGTCACAAGATAAACCCCTTGCCACTACAGACGCAGAGTTTTAGACCTTGGATATCTGCACAATTATAAAAGGTAATTTTTTTTAAAAGTATCTTTTTCCAGTCCTTAATATCATAGCCTAGCCTGGCCTAGCCCTAATCTTGGCTCTTGTGAAATGTCTAAAGAGATATAAAGAAGAATAAATGGTCCCCTCCCTCAAGGAATTTATAAGGCAGTAGAAGAGATAAGACAGGAGCATAAATTGCTATAATACAAGCCATAAAGTTATGAATGTGTCACTGTTGCCTAATAGGCCTGATAAGCTGGAGCGAATTCCAAACAGCTATAATTCTTTTGAGAATCTCATCTAGAAAACATTTCAACATCATCAAACAATTCCTCATAGAATTGTGTTTACTTGTTATTAGAGAATCTAACCATGTAAACCCTGTAAGGACTTGTCCTGGATTTGGATTGAACTCTGAACAAGTTGTTTCTCTCTCACACAGACACACAGACACACAGACACACAGACACACACACACACACACCCTTTTCTTTTTCCCCCTCCCTGTTTCTTCTCTTCCCCTTCCCCTCTGTCTCTTTTTGCTTTATTTGTCTCTTTACTATCTCTGCTTTTCTTCCACCTCCTAATCTTTCTCTGTCTCTGCTCTTTGCCCCTCTTCCCCTTTCTCCATCTCTGTCCACCTCTCTTCCCATTCTTTTTGGATTTGAGTTTTTCTAGCCAGACCTTTCTAATATGTCATAAGTTTCACTTCTTTTGATAGTTGAATTTTCCCCTTTAAGTTTTCCTTTAAATTAAAAACAAAACAAAACTCAAATACATGTGCACACACACTCAGAGAAAGAAAATCGACTCATTTCAGAACTAAATACTTCCAGCTGAAATATGTTGTCTTTTTCCTAACAAGACCCACTATGTTCAAATGGATTGATCAAGGATTATTTCTCTACTAGGAACACAATTATGTACGGCTTTTTTTCCCCTTTTTTGGGGGGGGTGTGCTTCTTCACCAAGGAAAGTGCCTGCATTTCTTGATAGTTAGCTATTGACTTTGAAATGAGAACTGGATAGACAAGAATATTTTTCAGAGCCCATTTCAGAGAAGGTAAAGAAATCTGTATTCATGGGGCAAACAAAAACATTGAGGAGGGAGTGGGATAGCAAATGCAGGAGGGGTGGAGGAATACATTCCAACCTCCCTCTTGCTATTCAATTTATGACCAAGTGGTCAGTCAGCAACACTTCAGGACTCACTGGTCGACTTCTTGACTGAGAATTAAGATAGTCAATGGCAGGGAACATGAAAGTCTCAGTCAGTAGTCTGAGAACTTGAGAGTGCTAGTAACAGAAATAATGGAGCATCAGCTGAGATGGATGGATGGATGGATAGATACATAGATCAAAATATTTATTAAATATTTACTTTGGGCAAGGCATTGTATTAGTGCTAGGAATACAAATACAGGCAAGTCTCTAGCTTGAAAGAGGTCGTGACTCCAATGGGGAAGACAACACCTATGGAATTGGAAAATGGAGATAAGCTCAAGAGGCAAGACTAGTTTGTACTTGGACGACCGATTTCTATTTTAGAATACTGAGGGCTACTCTTTTGAGAATTTTAAACAAACTAACATTTTAACATGAACTAAACTGACATATAAGCATCATTCTCTGATGAATATTTTCTGATACTTTGTCCTCTCCTCCCCCTCACTATACATTCTCCATTTGAACCAAATGGGTTTACTTGCTGCTGCTGCCCATTTGAACATCTCATCTTCTGCCTTCATACCTTTAAAAAAAACTGTCTCACATACTCATTCCCTTCAAAGTCCAGCTCCACCTCTCATAAGAGGGTTTTTCCTAATTCCTTTCCATTTCAGTGGCCTACTCTCTCAAACATTTAGTTTTTATTTATATATTTATATTTAACTATGAATGTCTTATATTTTTCCCTCAGCAGATTTCCTTGAAGACAAGAACTTTTTTTTTTTTACCTTGTACATCCATTGCCCAGGATAGTACTTGAAGTGTACTTCAAGGCACTAAATTATGGATTATAGGAATTGGACCATCTATTCCTTAGCTACCATTCCCTTCCTTCTTCTTCTTCCTGGATGAAGTCATTTTGTAAGTAAAAAAATGCCATTGCTTACTTGAAAGGCCCTGCCCCAAATTGTCATCTCTATGGGCTATTTTCTTCATAGTGTTCAAGGAGAATTATGTTCTTTCAGTGTTCATGTGATAAATGACTGCTGCAGAAATTGATCCATTCTAATGCAGAAATTAAAAAAAAATTAGAATTCTAAAAAGGCCTCTTATAGACAAAGTTATGTTAGAGTGAAAGAGAAACATTTTTTTTACATATTGTAATCTTATATGTTCCTCTTAGGCCATAAAAGTTAATGAAAAGACAGATTCATAACCCCATACTTTCTTCAATGTTATAAAAATTCAACTTAAACATAAACATAAAATCCCACACATCAATAAACCTAGTTAAAACAAAGTCTATAAGTAAATTTAATCAGTTTATAGATTAACCATTTAGACTAGAGAATTCATAAACAGGCCGATTGAAAGGGGGGATTTTTACATGTCACTAAGGAGTGAAGAACAGTTGAAATTCTTCCTCTGGCTTCTTAACTAAGGAATATTTAAAGCCTTATGTAAATTTTCACATTCTATGAGACAGATTTTGATTAGATAAAATTAATATTAATAGAAGATAGGCTTTTAGTTGACTAAAAGATGCAAGAGGAATGTTCCTGAGCCCCAAAGGAGGAAAATTAATAAAAAGGAAATAAATTCCCAAGGGCCCTTGTTAAGAAGCAAGTGTTGTCTGTGAGAGGCAACATGTAACACTGTTGCTCCTCATGTGAAATTAGTTTATTACATTGGTAAGTCAACTAAAAGGTTTCTGACAAAATGAAGCAAAATATTGAGAGAAATGATTAATTTCTATTATATTAATAACCTGTTATTAAATTAGGATTAAAGCTTTTCCTATCTATTTCCTCATTCAGGGACCAGATGCTGTAGGCCAGTAAGTCTCTGGAGAACATTTCTAATAGATGAGATTTGCCCAAATCCTTTGAGGACATGCTCCTTGATTTTTGGCAGGACTAGAACATCTTACTTCTATTTAGGGTAAAAATACAATCTAATGTTAGTGAATTCCAAAAGCATTCTATTTACACCCTTGCACCCCTCCATTAGAGTTTAAGAAGACCTACCTCATGAAGGAGAAAACCAACCAGAGTAGTTTAGAGATGGATTCTTTTGTTCAAATTGCAGGAAGTGTCTGAGACTCACTATCATATCACTTTTTTAGCAGAAGGAGCTGAAGATTATCAGCCCACTTCCTCATTTGAAAGTTTACTCCCACATTAATTGTTCAATCAAGGTTGAATTTCACCTGTCAGGAGCATCCCCTTTTCCAAAGGTAATTAAATATTCAGTGATTTTCATGGCATTATCTTTGGTCATTGAGAGAAACCGTTGTCCATCATTTTACTGATTACTAAATAGTCTAATTAATAGATTGATTATTAATTGCCCTGAAACTCTGACTCCAAGACTTTTCATTTCATTTTCATTTTCAGATAAATGTCATTGAACAAAAATCTTTAAGTTCTCAACTTTTTTGTGTCATGGATCCTTTGTAGTCTATTGAAACCTATGGACCTCTTCTCTGAATCATCATTTTTTTGTTTGTTGTTTTTGCTGTTTTAATGTATAGGATAAATAGGATAAAAAAGTTTATGGACCTCAGGTTAAGAAGTTCTGAACTCTAACGGTTCTAGGAGAGGACCCTAGAATCCCAGAGAGAGCTTATAGGCATTAGAGTGGGGAGGTGGGAGAATTCTAAGATAGAGGATTAGAGGTCAGTAGAAAAGAGAATGGGAAGGGATGAAGGGATTCCAGGACAAATCTCAAAATCAAAAATCAAAGTTTTGCTCAGGGCTGGACTTGGGTGGGCTAGTAAGGATGCCAGGAAATAGAAGCTTTTGCCCTCACATGCTTGTGCTTTTCACATGCCAAACCTAACTCTTTCAGGTTTTTCTTCTGGGTGTTCAATATGACCTCAGGGCTCACTTTCTGCCTGTTAATCTAATATCCATAATAAAAATCCAATTGGACCCATGCACTGCGGGGAAGCTGAAGCTACCCTTTCTTCTTTTGTTAGTTTTCCCTTTTCTTCTCTTTCCAAAATGGAAGCACCCACTGAGCCAACAAGACAGGGCCAGCCTTTCTCTCTGAGACAAAGGAATCTTTCCTTTTAAAATACTTCCTTCAAGGAACCCCACCCCTTTTTTCATGCTTGCTGGGGTAGGGGTCCTTCTCTCTCTCTCTCTCTCTCTCTCTCTCTCTCTCTCTCTCTCTCTCTCTCTCTCTGTCTCTCTCTCTCTCTCTCTCTCTCTCTCTCTCTCTCTCTCTTTCTCCCCCCCCCCCCAGATTCATGGAAAGAATCATTTCATTTTCTGTTACAAAAGCAGTACACTTTCACTATAGGACCTGTCAGTTTATTATGGGCAATCAATTCCATGTGAGAATCTAATACATTATCTCTGTCCTGGGTAGGAAGAAATCTTTAGTATCAGTGCTCAAAAAGACATATACCATTTCCCTGGGTTTTGTGCTAGATGGGTGCTCTCTTCTTAACAATCGCGTATCTAGAGGATGATGTTTAGGACTTTAAATATCTCCTTAAGAAAATAATCAGATGAAGTTAAAATCCTGCTTTGTTCTTGAGGAAGTGTAGGAAATAGATTCAATCAATATGGAGAATTCCCTCAGTGAGACAAATCTCTCTATCTATTTAAACTGGTACCTTCTCTGAAAATTAAATTAGCCTTAGAGAGTTATATAGCCAATATGTATCAGATGTAGGACCTAAATCCAGGTTGTCATGGTTCCAAGGCCTACTCCATCTTTTGATTAGTTACCTTGTTTCCAGGATCAGAAACTGTACCCTAAAGACTCAACTCTTTCATCTCAAGAATTCCTACCCTGGAGTCTTACTGATCTAATTGGTTAGAGCATTGCTGAGTCTCCTCTTTCAGAATGATTCTGAATTTTAGTCTATTTCTTGGCTATCTTTTCACTAGTTACTATTCCCTTTCTTCTTCCTCTCTCTCTGCCCACAACCCCAACCTTTCTTAGTTCTAGAACTAGAAAGTAAAATCAGTCCAGTTATTCCTGAAAATGGTGTGGCAATATACTATGCAGTGGTTCTTCTATCCACTTCCAGGAACTTTCCAAACTAAAATACCTCTTCTGGTCACCACTGCTTATATGTATTGACTCCCCTTAAGAGAACATATCTATATATACTTGTTATGCAAATTAAGTGATTAAAATGTCCATATATTTTGATTTTGAGATTTCTTTGGTAGGAATATTTCCAAGGAGGTCAATGATGAGAAAAGTCCAAAAAATTCCAAAATATTTATTTTGTGATAGTAAAGTGCTTTCTTCAAAGTTATCAGCTGTCTCTTAATTGCCAAATCTAATGGTCTTTTTTCTTTCCACATCCTCCTTGAAATGTGTAGGCTTTAACACTATTAATCATTCTCTTCTCTTTGATTTTCTCTTTTTCTCTAGGTTTTCATGACATTACTTTCTCTTGGTTTTCTTCCTATCTGTCTGAATGCTTATTTTTTTCTGTTTCCTTTGCTGGATCTTCAACCAAATCATGTCTACTAAGTATGGGTGTTCCTTAAGTCTCTATCCTGGACCTTCTTTTCTCCTATTATACTATTTCACTTATTGATCTCATCAGTTTTACTGAATTTGACTATCTACTAGAAATCTTGAACTGTATTTTTCATTGACATCTTAAACTCAGAATATCCAAAACAGAATTCACTTTCTTTACACTCCCCTAAGTCCTTCTCTTTTCCTAACTTTCCTGTTACTGTGATGATGATGTCTATCTCTCAGTCACCAAGCCTAGTCAACAACATAAGCTTCTCTGTCTCTCTTTTACCATGCCTTCCCACCTTCCCATCCCGGCAATATTTAATCAATTAACAAGTCTTGTTAATTCTACCTTTGTAATATCTCTCTTAAAGAAGCTCCCCTCTCTTCGATGGCATTGTCACCATTCTAGTCCAGGCCCTTATCCCCCAATTTCTCAATTATTGCAATAACCTTCTAGTTGGTCTCTCTGCCTCATGTCTCTTCTTATCTCAATATATCTTCTTCTCAGTTGCCAAAGAAGCATGGGACTGACTATGTCACTCCTTTATTCAGTTAACCCCAGTGTCTCCTATTGCTTCTAGGATGAAATATAAAATTCTATATTGACTTTTAAAGCCATTCATAACCTAATCCCCTTCTTCCTTTCCAGGCATATTAAACCTTACCTTCCTCATATAACACTTTTCATTTTCTGACTCATGCTATTTTCACTGACTGCCCTCTTGCCAGGAAATCTCTCCTTCCTCATCTCCAATTCTTGGCTTTCCTGACTTCCTTCAAGTATCAACTAAAATCCCACCTTTCACAAGATCCCCTCCTGATCTCCCTTAATGATAGAGCTCTCCCTTTGTGATTATTTTCAACTTATCTTATAAAAGTCTTATTTGTTAAGAGTTGTTTACATATAGCCCTACCACCCCCAATTATGCTTGTAATTTTCTTGAACTGCTTGGTATACAGACAGCAATTAATAAATGCTTTCTGACTTTTCAGGAAAAGAACTGGAAACAAGAAGTTATCCACTGATTATGTTAAATGAATACAATGTAATTCTGTGCTATTCAAAATTTTGAACATGATAAATCCACAAAAGCATGGGAAGACTTACATGAACTGATGTTAAGTAAGCAGAAACAGAAAAACAATATGCACCAGTGAATTTAAAACAATTTCTTGGCCCCATTGAAGAGATATCATAAGACATCTATTCCTTTGTAGAAATAGTGTCCATGAGTTTAGAATGTAATGTCATACTATTTTGTTATGTTGGCTAGTATGGTAGAATTCTTTTTATTCCTTTCAAAAAATCTTTATAATAAGGCATGGCTTTATGAAAGGAAGGAATTATAGGTTGTATTATAAAAGAATACAAATAAAAATTGTTGTTTATTAAGAATGTAAACTCTGAGATTATTACTTTATATATATTTATTTACTTATTTATAATGTATATATTTATACATTACAAAGACTGAGGTCTGCCTATGGCTACTGTGTCTACCTGCAGGTATATGAGTGTAAGACAAAAGGGGAGGCAAAAGAATTGACCCCAATCTGATCAGATTCGAGATTACCATATTTACCCATGTATAAATTGTACCTTAACTTTGAGGCCCAAAATTTGAAAAAAAAATTGCATAAAGTTATTGAACTCATTTTATTCATCATGAAATTCAAGGACCTTCTGCTCATAGCTTTTAGGCATCTTTTGGGCAAGTCTGGTGCATGGATACATGCTTATTCCATTCTATTTCATGAACCTGAAGCACCAATTATGTCTTCCTTTAAAATCAGTCACTTCTTCTTGCTTCATGCTGAGCCATCTTTGCTGACGTAAGAATTCCAATTGCCTTTTGCTTGTCAATCCATAGCTTCAATTCCCTCTCTAAATCAGGTCATTTGACTGACTTGCCTCTCATGGCCTTCTTCTGTCATGGTGTTTTCAGTTGGGTTTCTTCTTCCCGTGGCCAGTTTCAAATTGTTTTCTTAATTGGAGGAGGACCAAACTAACATTCAGCAGCATGCTTTCCACTTTTTTTTAGTTTTTTTTTTTTTGCTAGGCAGTGGGGTTAAGTGGCTTGCCCAAGGTCACACAGCTAGGTAATTATTAAGTGTCTGAGACTGGATTTGAACTCAGGTACTCCTGACTCCAGGGCTGGTACTCTATCCACTGTGCCACCTAGCCTCCCCAGCGCCACCTAGCTGCCCCTCCATTCACTTTTGCAAACTGGGTCACTTTGAACTTGAATTCAGCACTGTAAGAAAATCTTTTCTGAGTCATTTCTGGGCAAAATGTGGCAAAACATAACCTAATATACTAGTAACAAACGCTAAAAAAATGAGTGCAAAGACAATAAGCATGAAAAAAATGGGAAATGCAAGTAAAACATCTGCAACCATCATATAAAATGCTAAAAGTTTTTATACCCCAAATTTTTTTTTAAAAGAATGTGTCTCATACATGGGGATATTATAGTAGATCAGGCTTGCTCCATCTAGTCCTGAGTTGTCCCTGGGTTCTTGATCTCTGCAAGTGTACCTGCTTAATGAAGTCCATACATTTACTATATACTCCCCTGTGCTCATCAGTATAATGGCCAGGGAGGAGAAAATATATTAGAGAATGTTATGGGTTGAGTATATTGATTAGATTGTAACTCTGATGATTCAGACCAATGACTGGTTCAGAGGGGAGGAGAAAACCTTTCAAATGGTATATAAGACTAGACATTGCTGCAATTCAGGACCTTTCCTGCTAGGGGAAATGGCCCTTTTCTTCAGAAAAGTTAATTAATTAATAGAAAGATATTTTAATAAAAAAAGAAAAAGAATATAAACTCTTTGAGGGTAGGAACTGTTTTTGCTTTTTTTAAAAAATCTTAGTAATATGCTTTGCATTTGTTGTATTGTTCAGTCATTTGGTCATGTCTAACTCTTCTTGGCCACATGAACCATAGCATTCCAGGTCTTTCCATCCTCTACTATCTCCTGAAGTCTGTTCAAGATCATGCTTATTGCTTCCTTGTGTTCCATCTATCTCATCTTCTTCCATCACAACATTTTCCAATGAATCCTAGCTTCTCATTAGCTTAACTGGAATTCTGTCACATCCATTAGTCTTATTATTAGGAAGCTAAAAATTAACTTCCTAGAGTCCACCTGACTGCATTCTTCAGGATGTCTGGCTCTAGATTAGCAACCATGTCATCATGACTATTGGTGATGTTAAATCTCTCTTATAGTCCTTCTGTATATACTAACCACTTCTTAATCTCTTCTTTTTCTGAGAAGTCCCTACTATTTTTGTCTTTTTTTATTGTATGAAACATTCCCTTGATATCTCTAATTTTCTTGACAAGATTTCTTGGTACATAGTAAGCTCTTAATAAATCCCCTTTCCTTTATTTTTTTGTTCTAGTCACCAAGCCAAAAAGTCACCCATTTTTCCTTTAGAAACCCATGATAAAACTAATTTATGGGAAAAATTCTGATTTGAGAGTGAGAAGACATAGGTTTGAAACTCAACTTTTCTATCTACTACTTATGTGGCCTTGGACAAATTACAGAACTAAGAAATTGAACTACTGCAGTGTTGGAATGGACTCCAGTAGCTATATAGTTCAACCCATACTTAAAAAAGAACATCCTTTATTATATATCCAACAAATTATCATCTTGACTTGAAGACCTTCAAAGAAAGGAAACCAAATATCTCTTGAGGCAACCTGTTCCATTTTTGGACAGATATAGTTTTTAGGAAGTTTTTCCTGACACTGAGCTTTAAAGTTACTCTTTCAAACATCTACCCATCATTCTTTGCTCTGACTTCTAAGACCAAAAAGAAGCCTGTCAAATCATTTCCTTTCCACTGGGTTTCTCTGAAAAGGAAGGGGAATGTACTAAACCATGCCTGCAGTCCTTTCTATTTCTAAATCCTTTGATCCTATGAACTGTACAACTGTCTACAGACAACTGGGAACAGTTGGGACCATTACTTTAAATTTGTATCTTTCTTTACATTTCTTTAAATTTGTATCTTTAAAAATTTGAAGGGGAAAAAATTGCCACCTGTGTGTAAAAATCAGAGACTGCAGCAGCTGCCGGTCTTGGTCATTGCATGGGGTAGCAATCTACATAAATCAACTTCTCTGGGAGATTTGGAACATTGTCTGGTGAAGGTTAATCTGTTCTTCATACACTCCTGTGTAGGTACATATGTGTGCACTGACCCCCACCACTTTTCATGTCTACCTTGCTGAAATCTTCTGAACCCTCTCCAAAGGTTAAATGGAGGACCACATAGCACATTTACAAGTTGTTGATATCTTTTGCTGTGAACTAAGTTATGTGGCAGGTACAACTGGTTTAATCTTGGTCAGAGTGGGGTGTAGTTTGAAGGATTCCACTATTTAAAATATCTGCAGCCAGCTGTGGTGGCCCATGTCTGTTATCCATGCTCCTGGGGTGAGTTGAGGCTGGTGATTGTTCAATCTTGGGAATTTAGAGTTGGTAGTAGGGTTAAGGTCAATCAGGTGTCCTTACTAAATTGGGCATTAAGGTGATCAATTCCTCAGAACTGAGGGCCACCAGGATGTTTAAGGAAGGTAGAAATACTCACCTCTGAAATAGGATAAATCAAAGTTTCTTTGTATGATTAGTAGTGATATTGACCTATGAAGGACTACTGCATTTTCAGTCTGGGTAAGATGGAGGGGGGGAAGAAAAAGAGATAAGGATTTATATACTCTGTACCAGACAGTGCTAAGCAGTTTATTTTTCAATAGATATCTCATTTGATAAGGAGAACTAGTACCTACAAATAAAAACAGACAAATAAAATTAAATATGAGTAAATATTTAATCTGAGCACTAAGCATTTCAGAATGCCTTCAGAAATGCCAGCAATTAAAGTGTGGGGTCCAAATATTGTAAGTAATTGAAGTCTTCTTGTTTTCTGTTCTCAATGAGAATCAAAATGACATCAACATGTTGGGGTCAAGGTATGGTGTATTTGACCGTGACTAATCAGACCAGTATGAACTCAAAACGTTCTACCTCAGGTTGGGCACAAATAGTCCATATGACCATTTGGACTGGAGATGTCTCTAAATTTGCATACCTCAGGTATCCTCTGAGTTACTATAATTCTGCTTTGCTCAAAGAGCACAGTACCTTCTTTGGTGTAGCCTAGGTGGTCCTGGGTCACTGTCTCCCATGTCTTACAATCAATTCCAAAGTTTTTCAGAGAGACAGTGAAAGTATCCTTGTAGTGCTTTTCTTCTGATCACCTTGTAAGCATTTGTCTTGTTTGCATTCTCTGTAAAATAATCTTTTAGGCAAATGGCATTTTGAGCAACGTGTCCAGCCCAGTGGAGTTGTAGTCTCTGGGGCAGAATGTTTGAATATTTGGCAGTTCAACCTGAGAAAGGACTTCAGTATTGGGTACCTTATTTTGCCAGATTCTTCCTAAAACAAGTCAAATGAAAGGGCTTCAGTTTCCTGACATGGTGCTGGTAGATTGTCCAGGTTTCGTCGACATACTAAAATGAGATTAGCACTACAGCTCTAAAAGCCTTCAGTTTGGTAAGCAGTCTAATATCTCTTCTCCCCTTCCCTTCCCTTCCACTAAGCCAGTTCTGGTAATGTATGTATCAACCTCTTCATCTATGCATAGATCCCTGGAAAGTATACTGCCAAGGCAAGTGAATTTATCCACAGTATTCAGATTTTCTCCATTTGTTTTAACTGATGGCTCCATGTATGAATGGTATGGTGCTGGTTGATGGTTTGTTTTCTTGGTATTGTCAGCCCAAAATGGCAGTGGCAGTGAATCAATCCTTACTTTGTTGCATTTCAATCTCATGGGTTGCCTTGAGTGCACATTCATCTGTAATCAAAAAGTTGTGCACCAACTTCCCTTTCCTTTAGCTTTGGTCTATAGTTTCAATTTAAACAGTGCTGTAGCAGGTCTTGGTGCCATTTTTGTCCTCATTGAAGATATCTGGCAACATCTATGAAAACATCATGCTAAAAAACATGGGGGAAAATACACAGTCCTGCTTCACTCCATTGGTGACAAGGAAAGTATGAGAACCTCATTCATTATATAGAATTTGTGCAAGAATGATGAAATGAAAGTGACTTAAAATTCTTTTGAACTTCTCTGGGCGACCAACTTTAGTTGTTTTGTGATATAAGAATACTACACAGATTCAAACACTTCCTAACTGTGTGATTCTGGAGTCATAATTAAAGATCAAAGATTATAGATGAGAAAAATAAAACTCATACCGGTAAGTAAGTTATGGTTTAGTCAAGTTAGGGGTACCTGATTTCAGGGAACTCACATTTTAAGGGAGGAGATAGTATATATCTAAAAGGTTGCAGCAATAAATATTAAAATGGTAATGTATCTTTAACTTCATTTATTCTAATAAAATTGTGTTTGTTTTTGATGTTAAACCATTTTACAATGTCACAGGACTTCTGGTGGTAAGAACTTTTCCACCCCAAGTCTTCATTTCCTGGTGGATTCTTAGGAGGTAGCAGACACGGAACCAGATGCCAGATGGCATCTCTCCAGTGTTCTTTCCAAGGATAGTGACTGTAAGGGCTCAGCCAGAAGTTGAACCAGTGCTCTAGAGGGGTACTATGATTTACAGGACTCTGCTTAAAAGCCTGAAGGTGATAGTTGGTAGGTCCATGGTTGGTGGTAGTAGTGGTGGTGGTGAAGAAGATGGGTCCCTTCTTCATGATGATTGTTTCCTTCAGTGATGGCTGTGGGACCTGAGTGGGAAGCAAGACCAGTAGTCTAGGAGGACCTGCTATTACCAAAGCTTTTGATTTCAGATATATCCATCTGAATTTGAAGGGAGATGGTGGTTCAATTAGTAGTGGTGGTTTGGCTTAGCTGAAATTTGCCACCAACCATTTTTTTCTTGCTCCTTCCTACTTCAGGTAGGCTGGCTTACCTGCCTTAAGTGGTTGGTACAGGAGTTACTTCTGGCTTACCTGCCTTAAGTGGTTGGTACAGGAGTTACTTCCTTGGTTAGTCTGGGCTGGAAACAGGATCAATGGTCTGGAAGACCTGGATTTTCCTAGGACCACTACTTTGAACCTCATGTTTTGCCAGCCTGTGCCATGACACTTTGCCTTTTCCCATGATTTTATACTTGAGGTTTTGAATTAGTCTTTCATTCAGGGCTTCATTAAATTATCAACCATCAAAGGGAATGTGGGCCAGACTCTCTGGGCAAAACATAGTCTCCATTTCAGAGCAACAGCATCCAAGTTTGAACCATCCTCTGCACCATCATCTCCTAGCTATTTTTGTCCCAATAGTTTCTTGTGGACTATCATTTTGGTTCTCTGTGGCTCAGTTTCCTTAATTGAAATGGATCTGCCTACTTCATAGCAAGTGCTAAATGAATGTGAGTTATTATCATCATCAACATCATTGTCATCAAAATAGGCTTTATATACAATGATTAAGTAGGTAAAGTTGTCTTTGGTAATTTTTTAAAGTTTTTTACTTTTTCTAGCCCTTCAGAACTAAAGTTACCCTTTCAAGAATATGGGGAAGTATGTCCCAAGTGGCCAATTCTCCCAGGAATACTTGTGAAATCTTAGCAGGTTTCATTATTTAGGATCACTAATATTTGGGGTTTTTTTTGCAAGGCAATGGGGTTAAGTGACTTGCCCAAGGTCACACAGCTAGGTAATTATTAAATGTCTGAGGCTGTATTTGAACTCAGGTCCTGCTGACTCCAGGGTCAGTGCTCTATCCACTGCACCACCTGGCTGCTTCATCACTAGCACTTATAATAGGCAACTCAGAGGCTGTGAATAAAGGAATTCTTCTTTCCCTTTTCCTCACTGCTATGTGAACCTGGGTAACTCTGTGGCTTCCCTCAGTGTTCTGGGCCTAAATTCGGGGTTGTGTCTGTGTATGAGCTGAGAATGTGTTTTTTTTCCCATTTTAAAAATAAAATTATAAAGTTTCATTAAAAATGTAAAAAAATCATTCTTTTTTCATGCAAATACAGACATCTATTCAAATTTAATAGTAGGGTCTTTGCTGCTCCTAAATCAAAGCAGAGAAAGTGCTGAGCTACACTGGCCGAAGGAATTTCCTCATCTGGAAATTCCCTATATCAATGAGATCATTGATTGAATCCTTAGCCTTATCTATTCTCCATGAGCTAGCATGTCTTTTTTTGTTCCTTTCTATATATTTATTTCTTTTATAATCTTGTTCCCACTTGAATGTACCCTTGTTGGGTAATTTATGAGAGAGCTAATGCTCGGCAGGCTCTCAGATTAATCTGGGATTAATTCGGTTTTCTTTGTCCCACGTGAGAAACATCACAAGGAACACACCTCCACCTATCACCTAAAGTTAATATGTTGTGAGCAGAATTCTGTAGCTGCAAAGGGCTCAAAGCCCATTACAGAATGTCATGTGACTCATTGCTCTCTTTTATGGCCCACCCGGCCCCGATGCTGAGCATGCTTTAAACTGAAGCTAATTGGGAGAAGTACAGATACAATGAAAACTAATTAATTTGGACCCCCCATGAAACTATCATTTCTGTCCTTCTGACCTCAACCGGATTGAAGCTGACTAACCAAATGTCTAATATAATTGAGATTATGGGATGAGTGGGAGGGAAGAAGGAGAGATGTTAACCTTCTAAAGAGAACAAGCTGTCTTTAAACCCTTTAATAGTAGAATTTGCACATAAGCAATAGATTATATTCGTCTCAGTTCATAATATAAACCAGGGTTGGACTTCAGTTTGATGCGCCTTAGTTGCCATTTATTTTGAGCTATTGTCTGTGCCTAATGAAGGCACATTTCTCTTTTTTTAAGTTAATTTTCTACTGATGCCTTTTGTTTTAGCATCACATTTCTTTTTTGAATCTTTCTCTCTCTTCTACTTTACATAGACAACTCATTCCTTGTTTTTGTTGATAAGTCATGTTTGACTTTTCATCACCCTATTTGGAATTTTCCTGGCAAAGATATTGGAGCAGTTTTCCATTTCCTTCTCCAGTTCATTTGAGGTGAAGAAACTAAGGCAACAGGGTTAAGTGACTTGCCCAGGATCACACAGCTATTAAGTCTCTGAGGTCACATTTGAATTGAGGAAGCTTAGTTTGCCTGCCTTTGGGATGAGTGCTCTATCCACTGCACCACACAGCAACCCTCCTTCTTGGTAACACAGGTTTCAAAAGAAATGGGGGGGAGCATTTCAGCAAAATCAACTGATATATTTACTGTCATGCATAATTTAAGCAAAACTGCCCTAGGCACCTTCTCCTGATAGTGTTAGGTTTATAGTCATACACTGTTTAGTTGTGTGACCCTGGACAAGTCATTTAGCCTGTTTGCCTCAGTTTCCTCATCTGTCAAATGAGCTGAAAAAGGAAATGTCAAAACGCTCCAGTATCTTTGCCAAGAAAACCCCAAATGGGGTCATGAACAGTCTGACATTCCTGAAAGATGACAAAAAGATGACAATCTCTGCAGTGAATGGAGGAGGCACATTTTTAAAACTCTTCTTCACAACCAAACTTGGCTATTACTGGGACATGTCATTCAGTTTCATCTTATTATTTGTTTGTTTTTTCTGTTTACTTACATTGTTGTTGTCTTTGTTTCCTAGATACATTATTTTCATGCCTCTATCTACTTTATTCTGCATCAATTCATATATCCTCCCAAATAATAATTAATAATATTGTATAAAACTTTAAGGTGGACACAGTACTGTAAATGTATTTTGTCATTTGATTTTTCACAGCTACATACACGATGTGAAAGATGCTTATAGACAAATAGTATCATTCCCATTTTACAGATGAGGAGACTAAGACTGCTGGGTTATGTGACTTCCCTCGTAAATATTTCACTATACTAAGTGATTTGAGCTAATATCTGAAGCAAAATTCGAATACTAACTACAAGTCTGGCACACTTACCCACAGTATCTCCTCACTGCCTCGTAAATTGCTTGTTACTAAGCAATAATGTTCTATTTTATTCATCTTGTACAATCTAGTCATTTTCCAATTGATGAAAACCTCAAGAAGTCTGTCTTAATAATTGATAATTTGCTTTTTTTCAACATCCCCAGTGATCTTATTCTACAGAAATTTGAATTAGTGACATTTGACTTGCACCTAGAAGTAGTGAGTAGTCCTGGAAAGAGTAATGGGCTTGCATTTAAATCCTACCTCTGACACAACCATGTAATCATAGATAAAATCCTTGAATCCTTCTGAGCCTTAATCTCCTCATCTACAAAATGAGAATATATTATTGTCTGAAAGCAATTACTCCTTAGATTCAAATGAGATAGTTTTGTGATTCTTAAGGGAATTATTCAGTTTTTAAATAAATAACAATTATTTTATTCAGTTTTTAAAAATATAACAATTACCTATATAATTCTTTAACAAACATTTTTATAAACTTTTGAACTCAAATTTTCTCTCCCTCCCTTTCCCCCTCAATGAGAAGGCATGCAATTTGATATAGATTATGCTTGTGTAGTCATGTAAAACATAATTCCGTATTAGGCACCTTGTGAAAGAAAACAGACCAAAATCCTCAACAAATCAAGAAAAACAAAGAAATTAAAGTATGCTTTCAATTCTCATTCAGAATCCATTAGTTCTTTCTCTGAAGGTAGATAGTATTTTTCATCATGAGTCCTTCAAAATAATCTTACACTGAATTGTTGAGGAGAGCTGACATTCATAGTCAACCATTTTAAAATATTGCTATGCTGTGTACAATGTTCTCTTGGTTCTGTTCATTTCACTTTGCATCAGTTCATGTCAGACTTTTAGGTTTTTCTGAAAGCATCTTGTTTATCATTTCTTATAGTACAATTGTATTCCATTACATTAAAATACCACAACTTATTCAACCATTCTGAAATTGATGAGCATTCCCTAAATTTCCAAATCTTCCAAATTTCCAATTCCCCAAAAAAGGAGATGCTATAAATATTATTGGATATATATGTCTTTTTACTTTTTTCTCTCCTTTTTCTTTTTTTTTTTAATTTCTTTGGAATTCAGATCTAGTGTGATATTTCTGGATCAAAGGGTTTGCCTGGTTTTATAGTTTTTTTGGACACAGTTTTAAATTGCTCTTGTGAATGATTGGATCAGTTCACAATCCACCAACAGTACCTTAGTGTTCCAATTTTCCCCCATTCCCTTCAACATTTGTCCTTTTCCTTTTTTGTTTTATCAGCTAATCTGATAAATGTGAGATGATACTTCAGAGTTGTTTTAATCTGCAATTCTGTAATGAATGGTGATTTAGAGGATTTTTATATGACTATAGATAATGTTGACTCTGAAAACAAATGACCAAAGAGTCTCAGAGGTTTGTGAATGCCCTTAGTTCTGAAAAAAACAACCCCAAAAAGTTCACACAGATTATCATATCCAAGAAATAAGATAAAATAAAAAAATAAAACCAAAGTGATAACAGTGGCCATAAGCAAAGGACATTCCTAACTCTGTTAGAGGCAGGAAATGAGATATATGTGCTGGGACCTTCTATAGGAAGAAACCCTTGCCCCTTCAGTGAGGTCAAACCTTAATAAATGCAGCAGTGGCTAAACAGTAAATTGTAGCCCTGACAAGGGGCAGACAGCAACAATGAAACAAATTTTATTCTTTTCTAGACTGCATGACCAGAACATGGTTCCTGAGAGGATTTGTCTAGGCCTAGGGACCACCTGGGGCTGGTGTGAAACAATTCTGGGATTTTGCTGTGGCAGAATTCATCCAGAAAGTGAGTACAAAGGATTGTTGTTATGTCAAACTCAGAACATTCTTGCTTGCTTGGGTTTTAGCACTTTTATGTCTAAATCATGTATCCATTTTGATTTTATCTTGATATATAAATGTGAGATAAACTACTTCAGTTGTATCCATGGTTTAGAACACCAGCTACTCAAAAACAGGTTAAAAAACAACAAATCATGACTAATACCTATCTTGATCCCACTCAGCACCCCTTCTTTCACTGTCCACCATACTAAGGCAGTAAGGCTATTCAAGCTGACCTGATCCAAGGACTTGAAACTCAAGTCAAATCTATAGACTATCTCCCTCACCCCTTTCTTTCTTTCCAGTGCCTGGGAAAATTGGACTCCAGACTGTAGAAGTCTACTTAGGCCTTGCTGACTAGTACGGCATAAATGCAGATTAACCTTACAGAAGAATAAAGGATCAAAGGGAAAGGGGAAGAACATATATTTGGAATTGAAATAAAGTAATCCAAGGGGGCAGATAGGTGGTGCAATCACTCTTTTTTAAAAAAAAATTATTTATTTAAGGCCATGGGGTTAAGTGACTTGCCCAAAGTCATACAGCTAGGCAATTATTAAGTGTTTAAGGTCTGATTTGAACTCAGGTCCTCTTGACTCCAGGGCCTCCTGACTCCAGGGCCAGTGCTCTATCTCCTGTGCCACCTAGCTGCCCCTTAGAGTAAGTCACTCTTAACTCCATTGCCTTAAATAAAATTTTTTAAAAAAGACATAAAGTTGTGGCACAATTGAACCCCACTGTGGTCCTCTGACTCCCAGAGCCTCATATATACAAACTCTAAACTCCAGAAATCAACTCTAGATGTACTAGTACTATCTTGGTAGGGTTTTCCATTATTGGGCCAGAGAATTAAAGAATAGAAGGGATAAGACAGGACAACTGTGTGTGTGTGTGGCGGGGGGGGGGGAGGTGTTGCTCTAGGTTGTATGACACTCTCCAAAGCATGAGTGAAAGAATCCAGTGTCCAGTTTTCCTCTCAAAAAGTACTTTAAGCAGAGATTTAGACTGGTAAGTCATAACTAGTTTAGCAGGGAAAGAAGTTAAGATGCTCTGAATTACTATCTTAATGGAAATCACTATGGTGGTAGAAATGAGGAGGGAGTCAAAATGTGAGCAATAGAGGAAGATCAAAGTGAAATTTAGACTAAACTTACCAAAGATCTCAGGAGAAAGAAAACTCTAAGTATAAGCAGATACATCAAAAAAGGAAAACAGCAACAGCAAGAGGAAATATGAATTCTAGATCTTATAAATACGTTTAGGTCTCTATGAATAAAGGAAAATAACCACTTGATGAGAGAGAAGAGGAGAACATAGGAACATAGCATGCTATTGAGTGGATCAAACAATAAATGAGAATTATAAAAACAGAATTAATGGCTTTCACAGCATAAATATTTGGCAGGATAGAATAATTTGAATCTCTTACAGCACATCTTATCAAAGAAACAAAAGAGAATAACTGATTGAAAATGCAAATACACAGAAATTAAGGGCTGACTAGAAGAAAAGCAAAAGGCAATATCTTTTTTTAAAAAAAATGACACTCTCAATTCAAGTAATACACATTGCTCTTCAAGACAGGATGCATAGAGACAACTTAAGTAATACAGTTCTTCCCAAAGGACATGACAAGTCAAAAAAACCCAAACACCATAGTGCAAAAAACATATACAAGAAAACTAACCAGAACTTATGAATATAGAAAGAGAAATACCAATTTAAAGAAAGCATTTATCACATCCCAGAAAAAAAAAATCTAAGGGTAAAATTCCAAATACACAATTGTTTAATTTAGCAATTCAATTTAGAAATAAGAAATTATGCAAGCAATCAGGAGAAAGACTTTTTCATATAAAGGAAAATATATTCAAATAACATAAAACTATTCTGTATCCCAAAAAATGTAGAGAGAAATGTGTTCTTAAAAGTAGTGAAACTCAAGATGCAGTCAATTTGAGCTATCCTAATTGAACTTAACCACAAATGGAAAAAAAAAAGATGATATTCAAAGTAAAGAGTCATTTGAATCAATCTTAGAAAGAAAACCAGACCTGAAGAGGTTGTTTACTTTAAATATACAAGAAAAAAAAACAATACAGTAAGAGTGAATGAATATAGCAGTCAAGTATAGCAATAGAGTGACAACAAAGTGACCACTAAGAGACTCCTTTCTAAATGTACTTAAGGGAACGGAATTAAAGACTGAAGCCAAGTTTAATTAAAAGTAAAGAGGCAGACCTGGGACATTATGGACAGGATATCTTGCCTACAGGTGAATCAATGTTTTGTTTTCTGGGATTATATTACAAAATAGGAGAGTGCCTGAAGAGTTGGGGGGGTAAGGATGGGGAGGACAGATCAAGGAGAGTTTAATATGCCTGGCCCAAACTTAAGACCAGCAATGGGAAGGTGGTGACCCCTGTAGTCTCTCAGAAAGACAGAAGTCTTCAGGACAGTGGGCAAAAAGGAGAGTGGAAGGACTGAAAAAAAGAGTAAAAAAGCTAGAGAGAGACTGGTGGTGGGATGGTGTTTCACTAACAAATAGTCCTGTGGGGGAACAAAGATGTTCTGTAAATGGAGATGGTGACCTTGGGCTAAAAGTTGCTTGGTGATAAGAGAAAGAGAGTCATTGGGAATAGGCCACCTTCAAAAAGATTAAGCTAAAATAATTGAAGTGACATAGTTTTATTTACAGTGAAAAAAAGAAGAAAAATCACAATTTGGAAAAAATCTATATTAGAGATAAATGGAAGAAAATATGAACCTCTCATAACAAACAAAGAATCAATTAAAATAAAAAGGAGTTACAGACTGGATAAGAAAATATTATTTTCTATTTTATTTTGTTTACTTGAAATACATTTTAAAAACAAGTACATGTAAAAACAATACATTTAAAAACAAGTACATACATTTCAATTCCTACTTTTCACATTGCTTCTTTTGACAAACACATGCTTCTTTTGAATAACCTGTTATTTGGACAGCAGGATTGTTTTAGATGTGGTCGGGGGAAGTATAGAGTTAGATGGGACAAATGTGAAGCATGTCATCATCTCCCTCAAAACACTAGTAAGCAAAACTCTTCTGGGTGGTTATGATGTCTTTTATCAGCATGAGTCTCTGGACAGGATGAAGAGAGAGTGATGGAGGGGATCTGCATGCAACTAAATGAAAGCAGATACAATTTTAAGGATTTTAAATTATGCATGTGACTTTCTGCACTTCAGTCATTGTGGGAAGGGGTATAGGATGTGTGGTAACATTTATAGAAGTAATAAGTCTTAGCTAGCCATAAAAAATGTGTTTTCACAGTCTTGAGGCTGGGAATGTTTGGCCATTTGGTTGTGAGTGAACAGAGGAGAGAAATGAGAACAAGTTTGAAGTTCTAATTTGGGTTAGTATTTTCGATTCCCTTTACTAGTTTAGTTTTCAACTGCCATTACTTTTTCTCCCTTGCTGCCCAATATGTGTAAACACAAGGTTATTTTTTAGGCTTGTCCAGATCATATTGAGTCCTTTCTCCAAGCTTGATAGCTCACCTACTCTCACCACATTCAGATCACATGGAGCAGGGAGCAGAAATGTTTAACAACAGACTCTCCCAATGGAGGCTACATTTTTACATGTAATTTGCATCATTGCCATTTTCGCCATTTGTTTAAAACTCTAGACAGTCAACAAAATAATACATCAAGTCATGATTTGTAGCACTTTCAAAATTCCAAGGTATAATTGCTCTCACTGAAAAATTTAACAATCAACTCTCCTCAGTACATGCACTTGTCAGGAGTGAATCGTTGCCATGGAAAGAACTCAAGATCATGGTACTGGGATCTTTGAATACAACAATACTGAAATTAGGAGGAGCTTGAGGAGATGAGATGATTCTCTGAAGTTACACTGAGGAAAGATATAGAGTGCACACACTTGAAAATGGCACCTCAAGTCCTCCATATTCCCCAACAGCAAGTTCAGAACCTATAGAAGGATACAAAGGAATGTCTATTTCTTTAAATTTAATAAAACTTTGAGCATTTCAAACTTTTAAAATTAGTGACAAGTCTGAAATATGACTTCATTAGATTAATACTTCAAGATTCTGTGTTTGCCTCTTCTACTAATTCAATTCCATGTCATTTAATTCCATTAAGTAATTCCACTTAGTAATAAATTCTATTTATTAAGAGCTTTCTAATAAGTAAGGCACTGTCCTAGTCACTGGAGACGCAAAAAACAAACATGAGATGGCTGTCCTCAAGGAACTTAAATTCTGTTGGGAAATGATGTTTACATTTATATCTAAATATAACAACATAATATGGACTGTGTATATAATTCAAATATTTACATATATTTAAATATAAAATAGACACAAAGTAAGAATAAAGCTTCGGAGGAAAAGTACTCATTATTGCAGAAAACTGGAGCCTGGTGGGTATCCTTTTGATGATGTGCTTATCTGAATTTATCTAAGTTGGTCCTTCAGTGGCACCCATCAATGGTTCCATTGTTGAAAACTTTTACATCTTGGTAGGATCCTTATTATATTACTTTGGCATAACCTCTTAATCACCTCATACTAGAGGACAACCTTCATCCTCTCTAATAAAGAATGCCCTTATCCTTTTCTAATTTATATATATATATACATATATATATATATATATATATATATAGTAGGCTATTTGATATATGGAAAAGCACCCCTAATACCTCAATGTTCCCCTTACTAGAATATTCTAGTGTAATAACTTTTTCAGCATAAATTTCAGTACAATAACTAACATTTATGATACTACTGCTGAGTTATTAAGAAAAGGTTGTTAATTTACTTTCACTTTGAAGATTTAAGAGAAGTGTATAATGTCCTTGCAAAAATAATTCTGTAAAAATATTAGAGTTTCAGTACAATGTAAAATTCACTTAATATAGAACACACCATTCCCATAAGGTGCCAAATAAATAATGTATTACTATTTCAATAATTTCAAAATACTGGAGTCCAAGTTGAATACAGGAAAATGATTAAAGGAAGAAAGTAGTAGATTAGAGAAAGCTTTCTGGAACAATAGCAAAACTTGGCTTTGAAGGAAGGAGGCAAACATGAATTGGTGGAGTGGAGTAGAGAAGGCCTGTGTAAACAAAGAGAAGCAGTGAATTGAGGAAGGGAGGAATTTGGGGGAATTTCCTCCCTTTTTTTAGGTTAGCTGGAGAAAATGTTCCAAGGAGGGTTTAGGATGTGAAGAATTATTTGAGGGACTGAAGGGACTGTCTTGGAGATTTAGAAGAGAAGAAGATTCCAGGAGATTGCTCAAACTTATCAGTTTCAGAAATAATTCTGCAATCACACTGCTGAGTGAGCCAAGATTCTTCAAAACTTAGGTTTAGAAAAATAATCAGTTAATCAACCAATGAATCTTCCAGATTCAAGTCACCAGCACGAGCACTGTGCTGCCTAACTGCCCCCAATCACTGAATCTATAAACTGCTAAAAACAAGAGAATTGAAAGGGATTTTAACAAGTCTGGTGTCCATCTCTTTGCATTTTATAGCTGAGAAAACATAGAATCCAAGTGTCTTGCCTAGACTCCCATGATGAACTTAGAAGCAGGCTGGTGCTTTGTTTGGGACACTGCTATTCTGAGATGTGGTCTTTTACCTGTTGTACGATACTGGTTCCTCTTTTGTTTATATGTAACCACTCATAAAGTCTTCTGACCTACTTAGGTTCATAGAATCAGATTTAGTTTTGAAAGCGATCTTAGGAGACATCTAGCCCAACCCTTTCATTTTACAGATGAAGGAACTAATACCTTAAGAGAGGAAGTAACCTACCAAGATCATTTAGATCTGGTAAAAATCAGAATTTGAACTCAGGTCCTCCTTTCCACCCTATGCTGCCTGCCTTTGTCCAAAGTCATGATTGCCTATGTAAGCACTGATGCTCCTAGAGGACTGGATCATATTCAGGTAAGAAGCCTTGGAGAGTATTCAAACCAAGATTATTTACATGAGGATGCTTATTAAATGATATATAATTATGATTACAAAAGTGCTTCAAGTATGTCTTTTGTATGTTTTTAAACTAATAAATGTATAATAGGATGGAGGGAACAGTTAACTTCAGAATGGCAGAAAATAGTCCTTTCCCTCATGTCTCTGCTGCCTGACAGGCTTTGGTTACATGTGGGCTTTCCCCTCTGTTTTCATTTCTAGTGAGCATGTTTTGAGTTGGCATACAAATTCAATGTGTGAATGGTGTGGGAGTTTCAAAAGTTGCATTGGTATTTCTCCTTTTAAAATTAATAGTGGAATCTTTATGAGAGTTGTGTAGGCTCAGGAATGTGGCACACATGACTTCCTAAGTGCATAATTAGGGAACTCAGTATAATAAAATAATCCTCATTGATGCCAAGATAGGTTTATCTCCCCCACCCCCATCCCCAATCCATCAACTGAGGAGCAGCTGATGTCAGGACTGAGCAAACCTCACCATGTCCTTGATTTCCTTATCCATTTTGCTTTGGATCCTTCTGGGATCCTGGTCATGTTCTGGTGATTCCATGATGTTTCATGGAGAGCTAGGGGAATGATGTGAATAGAGCATTCAGCTTAGATTCAAGGAGACCTGGACTTGAATCCTATCTCAGAGTCTTACTGGGTGACTCTGGACAAGTCACTTGATTTTCTTCTCTATACTTCATCTTCCTCATCTATAAAATGAAGATAATAGCTCCTATTTAACAGGGTTGTTATAAGGCCCACATGAGATAATATATGTAAAGTATTTTGGAAATTGCTATTTGAATTCCAATCAATGTTATTTACTTGGTCATGGATTCCTTGAACAGACTGGTAAGATCCATGGACTCAGACTAATGCTTTCAGATACATAAAATAAAATACATAAGATCACAAAGGAAATTATGACAAAATACAGTTTTCAAAACATTTTTAAAAATGGTTAAGGGGGTGGCTAGGTGGCATAGTGTATAAAGCACTGGCCCTAGAGTCAGGAGTACCTGGGTTCAAATCTGGTCTCAGACACTTAATAATTACCTAGCTGTGTGGCCTTGGGCAAGCCACTTAACTCCCATTTGCCTTGCAAAAACCTAAAAAAACCCACAAAAAAAACCCAGGTTAAAAATATTGTTTTTTAAGAATTAGACTGAAACCTCCATGAGGGCAAAGAACGTCTTATCTAAACTTCGATTGTGTAGTATAGTATTCAGTCAGGACATAATAAATGTTTGCTGAATTGAAATGAATTGCTTTGGCATCCATGTTATAGAACTATGGATCTTACAAGGATATGCTGCAGCCAGTTTAAAGTGAACTGATTGTTAAGTTTCTGAAATCAGCAGACTAAAAATCAAGGTTTGCTTTGATCTTTTGTCGATTGACTAGACTTAAGAAAGCAATGGAGGAAATGTTAATAATGCAAATTAAACTTAAAAGTGTGTACATATTCTGATATATCCTGCCTTTAGGGTTGGAAAGTATCTTAGAGATATCACTCCAATGATCTTTAAACTCAAACACCTTCTAGTTTATAGTATTATGCTGTTTTCCCTATTTTCTAAAAAGTATTTATAAGACCTGGATTTGAAATCCATGTTATTGATGAATAATCTAAGTTCCAGAGGTTTGAAATAAATTGTTACCAGGCTAACAGAACATCAGGGGTAGACAGGGTATATAAGGCCAAATGTACTAGAATTGGAGTCAGCAGTGTCTGCTTCAATCAATAAACATTTAATAAGTTCCTACTGTACTCAGACCTTCTTCTAGACTCTGGGTATGCAAAAAGAGGCAAAAGACAGTCCCTGGACTCAAGGGGCTTACAATCTAATAAGGAGACAACATGCAAACCAATAAATATAAAGCAAACTAAAAACAGGATAAATAGAAGATATTAACAGATAGAAAGGACTAGGATTAAGAGGGGTTGGAGAAGGTTTCTTGTAGAAGGTAGGATTTTAATTAGTAATCCCAGGCCATTGTCAGTCTTCTTCATTTTGGTCTTGCACTGAAATTCAAAGACTATGGAGGAGAGAGTGAGGCTAATGAGTTAAGCAGCTCTGCCTTACACAAATCAATCCAGGGGCAGCTAGGTGGTGCAGTGGATAGAGCACCGGCCCTGAAATCAGGAGGACCTGAGTTCAAATCCGAACTCAGGCACTTAATAATTACCTAGCTGTGTGGCCTTGAGCAAGCCACTTAACCCTATTGCCTTGCAAAAAAAAAAATCCATCCAATTCATAGACAATTAAAGACAAGACAAAAAAAAAGACAAGAGGAAGCTAGGGAGATTTGTAGTCTTAGAGGTGTTGCTTCTTCAAATTACAACATGTATGACCTTGGGGATGTCATTTCAGTTCCCCTTTCTAAGACTCAGTTTCCTCATTTACAAAATAATGGACAAAATTGAAACTAGATCTCTAAGGACCCTTTCAGAGATAATTCCTCTGAATCAAGGCATTTCTCTTCTTTTCCACAATTCCCACATCCTGCTTGTTTGGGCTCCTTGAATGAGTGAGAAGGTCTTTCTTTTTTGAGTCTTTAAGATGTTTAATCCTCTTTACTTCTAAATTTACCACAAACAGCTGACTAAATTCATTGCTTTCTAGTTACACACACACACACACACACACACACACACACACACACACACACACATTCTTGGAATATACATTGCTGAGTTTTTCCACTTTTTACTCTATGGGGCAACATTTGTAGAACTGCTCAGAAAACCATTGTAGACCTCAGTGATCATTCTCACTGATTATAGGATTATGACTTTAGAGATGGAAGAAATAGTAGAGCTATATATCAGAGGTTTTTAACTTGCAGTCCATGATCCCCTTGAATCAATTCCAGTGGATCTATGAATTTGGATGCGATAAAAATTTATTTTCATTAACTTTAAATTGAAATTTAAGCATTTCTTTCTATTCTTTAAAACTATTAGTTTGAGAAAAGATCCACAGATTTCACCAGACTATCAAAAAGGATCTAAGACAGATACAAAATAAATCTCCTGATTTAGTTCACTTTCATTTTAAAGATGAGTTACTAAATCTGAGGCCCATAGAGATAGAGTGACTTGCCGAAAGTGCCAGAGGCAGTAAATGTCAGAGCTAGGATTCAAATGCATGCCCTTAGATTCCTAAGCTAGTGTTCCTAAGCCCATCATTAGACATTCAATCAATCAAAAACCTTTATTGTGACCTGTTACCATGAGTGTGGAGGCCACTTTGCTCCCACATGTTGTTTATGGTTCTCAAGTGAGAATAATTTTCTTGATAGTGCTGCAGGGTCAATGAGTTATCAGAAAATTTTCTGGCTGCTGCTTTGTCAACACCAGCAGGGAAGGTGGCAAAACTGGCAATGGTTATGATCTTTCTGTTTGCTCTTGAATAAGCTGAGGTTGGAATGTAGTTTGCTTTTGTACAGATTTTTATTGTGATTTTATCATACTGGGTGGTCAATGCTGATAGTGGAGGAAAAGCTTGTTTGGGATTTAGCTTTCAAAGCACTGGCAAAGACAGGCAGGCACAGATCCTGTTAGGTCTTCAATTTTCACTTCCATTCAGTAGATACTTATTAAACATTAAGCATGTTCCAGCAACTGTGCTGGATATTAGATATTCAAAGACTAAAAGAAATAGTCCTTGTCCTTAAGGAGGTTAAAGTACCAAGGGGAGGAAAGTTAATTTGCAACAAAGTTAAGTGCAGAAAATATGTACAAGAGAAGTACCAAGTCATTTTAGGTGAGTGGAGACCATTATCTCCTGGGCAAATCATGAAGGAGGTTGTTCTTGAACTAAGACTTGAAAGGAGAGACATTTCAGGAACAGGGACAGATTTTTTGCAAAAACACTTAAGGTAGGCAATGTAGCATAGAAGGTCAGCAAACAGGAAAAACTGACTGGAATGAGAGAGAAAGAGAGAGAGAGAGAGAGAGAGAGAGAGAGAGAGAGAGAGAGAGAGAGAGAGAGAGAGAGAGAGACATTTCACACAGAGATACACAGACAGACAGAATCGGAGAAAGATAGAGACAGAAAGAGGAGAGACAGAGCAATAGACAAAGAGAGAAGAGAGACAGAGAAGGGAAAAACAGAGAAAGAGGAAATAAAGTCAGAGAGGAGAACTAGAGTCAGAGAGAAGACAGACAGACAGATACGCAGAATGTCGGAAAAGAGAGGTTGCAGACAGATTGTTCAGGGTTTTTACTGTCAAACAAAAGAATTTCTATTCAAACATGTAGGCAATAGGAAGCTACTAAAGCAACTGAGCAGGGAGATGTCCTGGTTAAACCTTCAGAATATCAATGTGGCCATTGTGTGAAGAAGAAACTAGCAAGAGGTGAGACTGGAATGATTTTACACATATCTTAGAACATTAGCCATATTCTAAAGGTCTTTTCAAGTAGATTTTTATTGTTACAAACTATCCTCATCTACCCTCACATCATCCAGTTTGTACTATCTACAATTACATAATTTAACATATTCCATAAAATACGTTGAGGTCGTCTTTGATTTTCCTATTATTCATTTACCTCATTCAATCTGTCATCAAAGCTTGTTTATGAATTGGGAAATGTCTTTAACTTGGAAATATTTTCTTCATCTATGGCCTCCACTTGAGTCTGGGGTCCTGCTACCACCTCACTCTGGGGTGAGTCCATAGATTCAAGTAAACATTGGACTAGACAGTGATACAAATCTCTCCCCATCCCCTACAATATTCCAGTCTTATCTTTGTAAAACATGGCTTAAATTAAAAAAAAATTATGCACAGGAGGAGTCCAAGTTTGAAAAGCTCTTTCTAAATAGATTCCACCTTATTTATTCAACTTTATTTCCCTATCTTATCCTGTCACTCTCTTCAAACACAGTAGCTCTTTTCCTTCCTAGTTAGGAGGTACAATGGATAGAACACCAGTCCTAGAATCAGGAGGACCTGAGTTCAAATCCATCCTCTTACTTAGTGTGTGACCGTGGACAATTCACTTAACCTTGATTGCCTGATATCCAAGACCATCTCTAGTCATCCTGATTCATTTCTGATCACCAGACTCAGATGGCTCCAGAGGAGAAAGCAAGGCTAATGACTTAGCATAATACCTCCTTACTCAATCCAATTCACTTGCTTGTCTTGGCATCACTTCCCTGATGTCATGTTCTTCTTTGAGAACGAAGGCCAAACAGCAACAACAATATGTTCATTGTCTTTTTGCCTTACTACATACTGTTTCCTCTAATTGAAATAACTCCAATATCTCTCCTGGCGCTGATCTGATTCACCCTTTAGGATCCAACTCAAGCTTCCTCTTAGAAACTTTCTTCAATTTCTTGATTTCTGCCTTTTATAAAGTTTTACTGTTGATAGTCAGCTCCCCATGGTTCTCTGTATTATGGGTGTTATTTTTCTCTCTGCAACTGAAATACAGGTTCCTGTAGATCATGGAGTATATTTTATGTTTCCTTTGGATATACCAGAGCACTAAATATAATTTTGGTTCTATAGATTTTCTTTGTTTCATAAGTAAAATTCACACATATACCTGACAGTAGTTAAAATGATGTGGGTTTGTCCTTTGTTTCCAAGAGGACCATTGCCATTAAAGGTGATAATCTTGACTTGGGGGTGAATTGGACTTAAGTGAGGCAGAGCTGCACAAAGTCATCAGTCTCATTCTCTCAGAGTCATGGAAGTCTGGTGAAAGGACAAAAGTCAAGATAACTGGTGATGGTCCAGGGTGAGGTGGATGACCTTGGTATCTTACATGTCTGACTAAGCTACTGGTTGTTGAAACAAATTATCTTATTCACCTATTCCACTGGGGAAACTGTTATGCTTGGGGTAGATAGGGCTAACTCATCTACCTTCTATCTGCAGCTCATCTGCCAAGAGGATTTTATTGGGGTATGGCTGCTGTAGCCTCCAGAGCTTCTTGGAGCCAGAGGAGGGAGTTGGATGATAGGTGCACACCAAAGGTTAATAAGAAAGCCTGATGGGGCAGCTAGGTTGCACAGTGGATAAAGCACTGGCCCTGGAGTCAGGAGTACCTGGGTTCAAATCTGGTCTCAGACACTTAAAAATTACCTAGCTGTGTGGCCTTGGACAAGCCACTTAACCCCATTTGCCTTACAAAAACCTAAAAAAAAGCCTGAAAGGGGTTTCATAAGTCCTCACACCAGAGGTGCTAGTCTTCCTGAACTCCCCCCCAAACTCCATACAATAGCAGCAGGGGAGGGCTAGATCTGAGCTCAATTTCCAGTTCTGCTTCTTGTTACCCATGTGTCCTAGAGCAAATCCCATTGCTTCCTTAGTCCTTAGTTTCCCAATCTGTAAAATAACGAAGTTGGACTTGATGACCTCTACATTCTCTTCTAGATCTATATTAATAATAATAATAACAACAATAATAGCATTGATATAGTTTTCAAGTGCTTTACAACTATTTTCTCATTTAATTCTCATAACAACCCCAGGAGGTAGGTGTTATTATTATTATTCCTATTTTATAGATGAAAGAACTGAGACAGAGATAAGTGACTTTCCCAGGATCCTATGTCTAATTAGCGTTGGAGACTGAATTTGAGCTTGGTTTTTCCTGACTCAGCTCAGGGCTCTAGCTGATAAATCACCTAGTTGGTTATTTGGTGGTGATCTACGATGACATAAAGCCACAACTTTACCGGGCTTCAGTTTCCCAATTTATAAAATGAGATGGTTGGACTAGATCAGATATCTAAAAAGAATTTAAGCACCTACTAAGTGTGAGGCATGGTACTTGCCCTGAGGAGGAAAAAAGCAAAAGACAGCCAGTCTCTGTTCTCAAGGAGCTCAGTGGAGACAACGTGTGGATATCTATGTACAAAAAGCTATATGCTGGACATTGGAGACAATCAACAAAAGGGGACCAGGATAGGCTTCTTGTAAAAGGAAGGATTTTAGCTGGAACTTAAAGTAAGTCAGGATTTAGAGGTATGGAGGGAACATTTTGCAGGTATGGAAGACAGCCAAGGAAAATGTCCGGACTTAGGAGATAAAATGACTTGTGTGAGCCACAGAAGAAGGCCAGTGTCACTGGATTAAGAAGTATGTGGAGGTGAGTGAGGTGTAAGTCTAGAAAGGTAGGACAAGGGTTAGGTTATGAAGGGAATGTAATGCTACAGAGGGCTTTATATTTGTTCTTGGAGGCAATAGGGAGCCACTGGAATTTTGTGAAGAGGGGGAAGGCCATTTTGATAGCTGAATGGAGAATGGATTGTAGTGAGGTCCCAGCATGAGGTGCTGAGGATCTATACCAAGGTGGTAACAGTATTAGAGGAGAGAGTGGAGCATATATGAGAAATATGACAGAGGTAAAATCAAGAGGACTTAATAACAGATTGGATATAGGAGTAGAGAGAAAGTGAGGAGTTAAGAAAGACACCGAGGGGGTGAGTCTCTGTGATCAAGAATATGGTGATACTCTCAACATTAATAGAGAAGTAGGAGGAGGAGGAGACACTTGGGGGGAAAGGTCAGGAGATCAGTTTAGGACATATTGAATTTAAGATGTCTGTGTCCAATTCAAGATATCCAATAGACAATTGGAGAAAGATGAAAGAGATCTAAATAAGTAGATCTGAGACTCATCAACAGGGGAACTGCTGGGATAACCAAGTGGAATAATAGAGTGGGAGAAGAAAAGGGCAGAGGCCTATAGAGCACAAACAGTGTGTATGGGCCAGATGAAGACCTAGCAAAGGGGACTGAGAAGGAGCAGTCAGATAGGTTGGAGGAGAACTAGGATCAAATTGCATCACAGAAACCTAAAGAGGAGAGATTATCAATTAGGAAAGGATGCTCGACATTATCAAAGGTCAAAAAGGATCTGCAATGTCAAAGGGCATTGCAGAGGTCAAGAAGAAAGATGACTGAGAAAAAGTCATCAGATCATTGGTAACTTTGGAGGAAGCAGTTTCAGTGGATTGGTCAAGTCAGAAATCAGACTGTAGAGAGTTAAGAAGTGAGTGAGAAGAAAGGAAGCAAAGGCATTCATTGTAAATGGCCTTCTCAAGGAATTTAGCAACAAAAAAAGAGAAGAGAGAGATATATGGCATAATAGCTAAAAGAGAAGAGATATAGGTTTAATAGAATGGGTAGATGAATCTAGAGAGGATTTTTTTTGAAGATAGGAGAGATATGGACTTGTGTGTGGGAGGTAAGGAAGAGTCACTAAATAAAGACTAAAGATAAGTGATAAAGTGAAGATGAAAGATAGAGCAATATGCTTGAGAAAAACGGGATAGAAAGGGATCAAAATGTTCACATGGCCTATTTGTGCCTGGCCTGTGGTAGCACATTCTGAGCTCATATTGGTCTGATCAGTCAAAGTCTGACACACTGTAACTTGACTCTAACGTAGTATTAATCATTTTGGTCTGACAGCCATTGAGGTTTGTCTTGGTAAATACAAAAATCACCTCTTTGTGAGAGACTGTGGTAAAAGAGGAATTAATGGCAGAAGGCATCTGAGATGAGGAAGGAGGAAAAAGAGGAGCTCTTGGTAAATGACTTCAATTTTCTTCAGTGGAATAGGAGACATGGCACTTAACTGAGAGTGTGGGGGACAGGGAGTTACAATGGAAAGTTCAAGGAGTGATGGAAAGGTTTGGAAAAGCTGTTGTGCTGAGGAGGTATAAAAAGATTGTCTTAAAGTAGTGAGGGCCTAGTTGGTTGTGTAATATTAGTTTGTAGTGAACTCAGTCAACACAGTTTCATGATTTTCTCTAGTTTTGTTTGCTGCACATGATTAGGAATAAAGGCATTAAAAGTAGATGGTGGAGTAATCCAAGACTGAGGCTTGGCAGGGCAGGATTAAGTAGCAAGAGGATAAAAGGACAAAAAACTCAAGAGAAGACAAAAGTGTAGAGTTGAACTGGTTTATTAAGAGGAAAAATGGGTAAGGGAGGAGAGTGTAGTCAGTGCAGTGGTGATGATCTTGAAAAGAACTGAGAAACTGAGGCTCATAATGAAGCCAAAATGCAAAGTTTTGGTTTGTAAGGTAGAGTGAGAGGTAGAATGACAACAGATGGTGACCAGATAAGGGAATTTCATGAAGAATTCATGAACATTGATGTGGTAAATTTTGAGGTGATATGAAGATTAAGGGAATGCACATCTCTTGGTACTGATGAGGTGGGGTGGTAGAATAGGTCATGGGATATGAGGAAGTTGAGAAATTGGGAAGTTAAATGAATACTAGTTTATATGTTGAAGTCCCTTAGTGTAAGACTAGGAATTGAGGGGAAAGAGAAAACCTATGAGCCAAGTGTTGAACTTTAAGTAAAGAAAAGGATGACACTGGAAGATGTTAGATAATAGCTATAAGAATTTTGATTAGATAGTAGATAAGGATTGAAAGTCCCCTGGGAGGAGAGGTTACTGAATGATGGTGGTAGAGGGTGAGTTTGAAAGTGTCAATGAGAGTAATTCCAACTCTCCTTTCTTGATCATTGAGTCAGGGGGAATGAGTGAAGAAAGAGTGGTCAAAGAGTCTGTGTCATCAGGAGGGAAGCACATCTCAGTAAGATCAGAAGATGGAAATAAGAAAATGAAAAAAAAGGAAGAGGAAATCATAGTTGTTATGGAGTGAGTGAGCATTCTAAGGAGTGTAGTTGAAGGAATGGGTAACTTTAGAGTTGGGACATTGGGAGCGAGGGTGGGGTTAGGTTGAAGGGGTTGGAATGAAGGGAGCAGATGAAGTCTGAATAATGACAACCGGAGATTTAGAATCCTTTTGATGGGAAGATTGACATGGTGAGTTTGTTTAATACTGAGGAATTAGTTTAGGTAGGTTATCTACATTCTTAGGAGTTAGGATACAAAGTGAACTCTTTTTCAAGGTATTAATAGACTCAGTTGAGGGGACCAGTGTGGGTAATTATTTGTTGGCATTTCTTTCTTTTACCTGCTGGTATATTAGGTCAGGTCAGGTCAGCAGACCAGTAGTGTGAGCTTGATAAAGTAGCATTTCTCTCCAGGCAGGCAAGCAAGAACAGTCCAATCTAGGAATTGGGAGCAGGATGGATTAGCATCTTTCTCCTTTCCCTGTACTAAGGAAGAGACCAAGAGAGGAGATTGGTGGCTAATTAAATGGCATCTCTCTGATCTCTGCAAGCAGGCAGGATTCCATGCAAGCTGGTGGATCACTTCTATGATGACTTTCAGCATCAGATCTGTGATCCTATGAAGTCATTTAACCTGTCTGGGCTTCAGTTTCCTCTTCCATAAAACGAGAGGATTGGAAAAGGGGATCTCTGGGGCTAGGGGTCTAATACAGATCTAATTCTGTGATCTTATAAATGTTTAGCTTCTCTAGACTGAGCCACTGGAGAAGGGTAGGCTTTACACAGTGCTCCAGAGGATAGGTAACTGTTGGGAAGTGTTGGTCAGAAGCGGATCATAAATAAAGACCCTTTATACCTTATACTCTGCCCCAATGTCTCTGAAATCACTAGGGTGTTTAATGAAAAGCTATGAGGAAAATCTGAAACGTGGGAGCTAAGATATTAGCCAAGAAATCTGAGTTAAAACACATCAAGCACAGACAAACCCTCCCTTCCACATATTCCCTGAAGAATTGAATGTTGGAGACAGAAACAAAAGACAAATCCTTCCAATGTATGGTGGGGGTGGGGTGGGGGATGACTTACTAGCTGTAGACTTTACTCAAATACAGCAACACCTGTATATGTGCCCTTGCAGCTTGCTACATCACTGAGGGCTTGAGATGAATTATCCTATTGAATATCTTCTTTATAAAAGCAGAAAGGTTTAATTGCAAACTCTGAAACTGCTCCCTAAGATGAAAAGCAAGTAAACAAACAGAAACAGCTTCCTGTTAGTACTGAGAAAGTGTCCTGGCAAATCAATTGCTTCGCTGTAATTTCTCCATCTGCTCCCAAACTTGGTTTCGTGTGTCACCCAAACTGGATTGAATTTTAGAAGAAGAGCTCATTATCCAAGATGGTCAATATTTAAGAGGCCCAGAATTCCCCTGAACTAACCCTTCTCCTCTGATATACCCCCATTATTAAGAATATTCAATTAACATTTATAAATATCAGAAAGAATAACAGTACCTAATATGGAAAAAAGTGGAACCTGAAATGAGAATTCAATAGAGTTAGAGATAACTTTTGGATAGGATAATCAGGGAAGGTTTCCTGGAGGTGGTAGTATTTGAGCTTGTAATATAATAAGCCATGTAATAAGACATCTTCCTTATGTGGATGTTTGTGAAGAAATATGTTATTAAGAACCACACTCATACAGTTAGGATTTGTAAAAGCTTAAAAACATTGTGAGATCAGCAAATGAGGTAAAAAAACTCTTGGATTCTGGGGATGTTATTATAGATGTATCAGGAGGGACTTACTAGGAACATATTTGTTGATTTAAGAGGCTAATTTCAATGAGAGAAGACCCAACAACTATTGTTCCCAATGAAAGCAATTAATTTAGCCCATCAGAACAAACATTAGGCAGCCTTTTGATTCTGGTGATCTGACTGGCCATTTGCTTAAGCTAAAATGGGAAAAAAATATTATTGCAGTATGCAATTTTGTGTGGGTTGGCCTGTAAGAAATTCAACCAAGACCAAGTGAGCCAAGGAATTTTCCATCTGAAATGGAGACTTCTGTTTTACTGTGTGTTTATGTTTTTCCCTTGGGAAATGATTATTTTTGATTGAGGCAGAGCATTGTCTTGTCTCTATATGTCCTGAATAGGGGCACAGTCAGTTTATATTTATCTGTGAGTTGTTGTAAGGAACCAGGAAGTTGGTTTGATTTCTGGGAGTGAGGACTGCTGATAAGAACCAAAAAATTTGAATCTGAGTCTTCTTTTTTTTCTACTTTCAAGGAAACGGACCTAGGAGAGTAGTATAGTGTGCAAAGAATTTTGAAACTGTATTCAGGAGATGTAAAACTTAAAATATCAACTTTTATAGTTATTTGATGGATAACTATAAGCAACTCATTTACATTTTAAATCTCAGTTTCCTAATCTGTACAACAGAAATGGTAATAATACATGCTACAGAAATAGAAACTTAAATTATTCTTTCTAGGGAAAGAACACAGTATCCTTAGATCTGGCCCTTGAAAGGTAGGTGATATTTCCACGAACAACCATAAGGCATGCTAGATATAAGAAAATAGGGGTAGCATTTGAATGGGAAGATATGCAAGAATATATACTAGGTGTAAGGAATGATTTGAGCACAAGTATGAGAAGAAGTAAAAGAGATTTTCTGGAAAGGTCAGAACCATATTGTCCTGAATGCCAAGACTGAGGAATTCGTATTTTAGTTGGTAGATAAGGAGGATGGCATTAAAGGAGTATCAGGAGTAGCTTGATAGGAACAGATTTAATAATTTAAAAGACTAATCTCATTGAGGGAAGGCCCATCAATTGGGAGATGGTTGAACAATTTGTGTTATATGAATGTAATGGAATACTATTGTGCTATAAGAAATGATGAGCAGGCAGATTTCAGAAAAACCTGGAAAAACTTACATGAATTGATGCTGAGTGAACTGAGTAGAACCAGGAGAACATCATATGCAATACAACAATATTGGATGATGACTAACTATGATTGACTTAGCTCCTTTCAGCAATACAATGATCCAATATAATTCCAAAAGATTCATGATGGAAAATGCCATCCACTTCCAGAGAAAGAACTGGGTAGACTGAATGCAGATTGAAGCATACTATTTTCATTTTTTTTGTGTGGCTTTCCCCTTTTGTTCTGTTTCTTCTTTCACAATATGACTAATGTAGAAATATGTTTAACAAGATTATACATGTATAAACTAATGACAGATTACTTGTCAACCTGGGGAGGTATGTTAGGAGGGAAAAAGAAAAATTTGGAACTCCAAATCCTGTAAAAAATGAGTGTCGAAAGCTATCTTTACATATAAATGGAAAAAAATTTTTATTTACTAAAAAGAGAGACTAATCTCACAGCAGGACAGATGAAAAGAATAGTTCAGAGAGACTAGTAGGAAGCTATTGAAATAGTCCAGGTGACAAGTAATTTGATAGTAATTATAGTTAGCATTGTATATAGTTTTGAGGTTTACAAAACACTTACAAATATTATCTCACTTGATCCTCACATTAATACTGGGAGGCAGTACTATTGTCATCCTCATTTCACAGCTGATGAGACAGAGGCAAATAGAGGCTAAATGACTTGCCCAGCAGCACATAGCTAGTGTCTAAGGAGAATTGGCCCTAGGTATTCCTGACTTCATGATTAGTTTCCTCAACTTGGATCTAAACTAAAGTAGTGGAAGAACGAATGACAAGGAAGAGAGAGGTGAGAAATATTGTGGAGGTAGATGCTAGAAGATTTAGTGACTGCCTGGAGATGCTAGGTGAGGATTTAGAGGGAGTAAAAGATAAGTATGAAATTATGAAAATGGATCACTGGGACAATTGTGAAAATGACCAAGAAAGGAGAATATTCTAGTAGGTAACTAACTGTCAAAAAAATTGGAGAGGGTGATATGTGGTATCATATGTATATGGTTTGGACCTGCCTAAAACTTGGGGAAGTATATATGGGAAGAAGATCATTAGAGAGAAATTTCTAGAGAAAACTTTGTTGTCTGAGAGTAAATTATAATAAATTATTTAATCAATGCAGAATATGAATTTACTAATTTAAATTATAAGGTCATTACTGTAGCTATTCTGGTACCTCTTTATCGAGGATGGGATGAATATATGATTAGGATACAAATCCAAACAATTTTTAGGACTGTTTTTGTTTGTCTCAGATTTAATGTTCAATCATAGTGTCATGGAGAGTTGGAAGGTTCCTTTGGAAGCCAATCCCTTTGTTTTATAACTGAAGAAACTGAGGCAAACCAGGGGAGGTACTTGCCAGGGTCCCAGAATTAGTGTTCTCTAAAGCAGGATTCTGAGCAGCTAGATAGTGCAGTGGATAGAGCTCTGGACTTTGAGTGAGGAAATCCTTAGTTCAGATATGGTCTCAGGTACTTACTATCTGTGTGACCCTGGGCAAGTCACTTAACCCTGTTTGCCTAAGCTTCCTCATCTGGAAAATAAACTGGAGAAAGAAATGGCAAATCACTCCAGTATCTTTACCAAGAAAACCCCAAATGGGGTCATGAGGAGTTGGACAAGACTGAAATGACTGAATAACAAGAGCAGAATTTCCATTCAGGTTTTCTTAACTCTAGGTCAAGGAATGAATCTTCAATACCATCTCACTGCCTCAAATCAATCAGTTGATGAAGTGGTCCTGGGGATATTCTAGGCAATATGGTGGCCATGGCATTTGCTTTGTCACTGGAATTTTATTTATAATAAGTGTATTAAGACCAAATATAGCCATTAATATTCCAAATTTCATGAATTTAAACTGTATGTGTTCACTTTTGTACATCTCTGGCATGGATTAGAGCATAGATTGTTGAAATTGAAGTCAGAATTGGATTCAAATCCTACCTCTGGCACTAACTAGCTATGTGCCATAGCTAAAGGAGTAAATCTCTTTACAGTTTGCTCATCTGCAAATTCAGCATAACAGTATCTAAAGTACCTATCTCATGGCATGTTATTTCAAGTGACATAGCAGATGTAAAGTGCTTTGTTAACCTCAAGATGCTGTATTGATGTCATCTGTGATTAGTCACTGATATTGGAATATCCCAAACTCTAGAATTTGTCCACATTTACTTCTGCTGTTACTGTTCAAGGTTTAAAAGAGAATAGAACACAATAATAATTCATACTTAAATAGCACCTATAGGTGTATGAAACATTTTCCTAACAATAATCCTCTAGGAAATATTGTTATTAGTATGATTATTTTCATTTTACATTGAGAAAAATTGACACAGGTCAACTAGCTAAACAGCAAGTGAAAAGAGGGTTGGATTTGGAGCCAGGAGGACCTGGGCTCAGATTCTGTCTCAGACACATTATATGGGTGACCCTGGGTAAGTCACTTAACCTCTACCTCATTCCTCTTCTGCAAAATGGAGATAATAATAATAATAATAATAATAATAATAATAATGATAATGATGATGATGATAATAATAACAGTTCCCTCATAGAGTTAGTATAAGAAATAATTGAGATAATATATGTAGAGTGTTTTGTAATCCTTAAAGATCTATATAAATGCTAGTAGTAGTAGTAGTAGTAGAAGTAGTAGTAGTAGTAGTAGTAGTAGTAGTAGTAGTAGTAGTAGTAGTAATAGTAGTAATAGTAATGGTGGTGGTAGTGATAGTGGTAGTGGTGGTGGTGGTACTGCTGCTACTGCTGTTGGTGGTGGTGAAGGTAGAGGTGCTGTTGGTGGTGGTGGTCGTGGTGGTGGTGAGGACAGTAGTAGTAACAAATATTGACTCAAAATCACCTCTTCCCATTCCAAAATCAGTCTCCTTCCAACAACAGCAAACTACCCTTTATCTAATTCCTAAAGTCTGTCTTAGTTCTCTTCCTCCAGAGTGAGGCATCTAAATCATTGAATACCATCCACTTTTTAGAGAGCACAATCAACCTAACAGTTTGAAAAATACATTCAAGGTACAAAATTAGAAGCACACAGAATAGTTTTGAAGTTTAGCCTTGTTTCATAGAAATGAGGCTGGTTTGCCCTATTTCACCGCCCCCACCCCCAGTCTAGTTGGTCTTTATTTCTTAGTTTCTGATTTTTTTTTTAGGTTTTTTTGCAAGGCAAATGGAGTTAAGTGGCTTGCCCAAGGCCACACAGCTAGGTAATTATTAAGTGTCTGGGACTGGATTTGAACCCAGGTACTCCTGACTCCAGGGCCTGTGCTTTATCCACTGCACCACCTAGCCACCCCTAGTTTCTGATTCTTGAGAGAAGCAAGGTCCTTTCCAAGGTTTTACAAAGACTGTCTCACTGCTTCAATAAAAAGTTGTTTTTGCCATTGCCCTTAGAAAGGCATTTTGGATTGTTCTTTATATACTGGATTTCATGTCAAGAATCTCTTGTATTCATCTCTTCCCTCAGACATCAACTTAGGAGAGTCTGGTTCTATAGACTGCTATCATGAATAAATGAATCTGAAATCATATCATCTAAAGTTTTTTTCCTTCATTCTTTTTTCAATCTTGTCTTATCTTTTGTCTCAGAGTCATCTTTGTCTCCAAAGTGAGAGGATTTAAAAACATGAAAGATTACTTTAGGATCTTGGTCTATTACCTTAGAGAAAGAAAGAAAGAGAGGAATCTCAGGAAAAACACAATAGTTTCCAAAGTCCCCACTCTGCCTTAAGGAAATTTGCCCTTAGTCAATTGATTTCATTTCATAAGTCTTGAAGAACACATCAAAGTAGCTTTCCTGTAGCAAAATAAAGAATTGTTTTTGTTTAGTCATTTCTCCTGCAGATTTCCCCACCCAACTTTATCATTCCTGGGGCATGGAGAGAAAAACTAGGGAAAGCAGAAACTTGTCTAGATTGAGTCTCCAAACCTTGGGAGAAAATAGAGGTGTTAGGGGTTGAGATGTATCTCCTCACCCTCAGAGGTTACTCTGTGTCTTGGTCCTTTCCTGCTGGTCCTGAATAGCATCCTAGTCATGATAATGCCCTGGTCCCATCTTTGCTCCAGGTCTCTTTTTGTTACTATAACATTTAAAGATTTTTATCTTGGAGATTACTGTGCCCAATTTGTGGCATGCTATATAGTGACAGTTGTAGGCTGCCTGCCCCACAGGAGCTCCCAGTCTCCAGAGTCTTTCTGTTCCCAGCTGCATGGAAAGAATGGAATGTAATGGAATTGTGGACCGGAAATCTCTTCAAGGTCAAAAAGAAGAGGAAACCTAAATTTGCTGGGAAAAGTGACTAAGTGACTACGTACATTTCCTGTCTTTGCCATGGTCACGTCCCCATTTCTTCCAGTAAATTTCATTGAGGTAATATGAATATTAATTTTACCAACAACTAGAGGTTTAAGTACTGAAATGAGCTCCTTTATTAGGTAAAGTGTTACTTATCACTGAGTATTCAAGTAGAGGCTGGATGTTCTTGAAAAGCAAGGTCCTTCACTGAATGAAATATGGGAATGGATGACCACGAATATCTCTTCTAATTCTAGATTCTATTATTTCGAACAGAGAACAGGACCCAGAGCAACTTCTGAGGACTAAGACTTTTCAACCCCTATCACCCCAATTTATCCCAAGTTTAGAGCCCAACCTAGGCAAGTTTCTGTTATGTGACTACCTTATTCTTTCTCCTTAGGCTCCAGAGGTGGTGAGAAGATAGGGTGGGGAGATCAGCAGGAGAAATGCCTACACAAAGATAGTTCTTTAGCTTTGTCATTCAAAATCTACTTTTCTAGTAAACAATGAAGTCAAAACAATCAGTTGTCCAAGTCTATTGAATGAAGTCTTTTCCACCATTATTTGTCCCTAATCAATCCACTCCTATATAGCAATATTGGTGTAATGAGGGCCTGGCCAATGGAACACCATTCCCAAAGCATATACAATATTACCTATAGCCAATACAAGTGAAAGATTCTGGAGAGCTTGATGCTATAAAGACAGGGTGACAAGTTTAGTGAAGAGTCGTGTGTGTGTGTGTGTGTGTGTGTGTGTGTGTGTGTGTGTACATGACAGACAGAGAGACAGACAGATAGAGACAGACATAGAAAGAGATATAGGCACAAATAGACACAAAGACAGAAAGTCAGAGACAGAGACAGAGATAGGCAGATGACTTTGGCCAATTAGTGGGGTTTTTTTTAAAATCCCATTTTGATCTCTTTAACATACAGTTGACCAACAGACATTCTATAACTAACCTTGTTCAGGTAGCCAACTCATCTGTGAGAGTAGAAATTGGGATAAGGAACTTCAGAGCTTTGCAAAGTCTAGATTAACATCTTCAAATCCACATTTGCAACAAAAATGTTACAGAATCTATATTCCTATGCCCCCCCAAATTATCTCCTAATTATGACCAAAAAAGAGAAGAGAGGGGGTTATAATTGTCACACCCATATTTTGGTGGAGAATAAATTTCATCATTAGCAATGAGGTTACTTGTGTACTGTATTTCATATATATATTTCCATTTTGATTATTAGTATGATTTCAGAGATGCATGATATGGAAATTTTGGACAATAAGATTCAGTTTTGTGCCCAAAACATTTGTGGGAGAGGATAGGGTATCTAGTCCTGTGATTTCATCAGCATAAGGAAATTTCAGTGTAGAAATTTCCTCCATCAACACATGTCAATAACTCTGCCACCTAAACTCTCAGAGAATAGCCTGGAGGAGATGAGAGGGTCAATGACTTGCTCATGATCAGACATTTAGTATTTATCAAAATTCATTTGGCTTTGGATTCAAGTGTTCCTGATCCCAAGACCAGCCCTTCTACTATGCCACAGTGCCGAAAACAAACAAGAAAGAAGAAACAAACCATCATATCTTCTGAAAAAAAAAAGATTCCTCATTTTCCAGTTCCATGCATTTTCTCTGATTGTCCTCAGCCCTCAGTCCTCAGTCCTCAGTCCTCAGTCCTCAGTCCTCAGTCCTCAGTCCTCAGTCTGTTGACTGTCTTCAATTTCTCCTACATATAAAGCTTCTCTATTAGAATGAGGCTTCTTGAGAACAGAGACTAAGGAGTTTATTTCTCCAGTACTTAGCACAGTACCAGCATTATCAAAAATATTTGGTACAGACTAAGAAATAGAGTGTCAGATCAGTGGAATAGGTTAAGTTCACAAGACACAGTAGTAAATATCTGTAACAGACCACTGTTTGATAAAACCAAATACTCCTGTTTCTACTTGATTAAAAACTGGAAAACAGTATGGCAGAAATTACTTATAGACCCAGATCTCACCATACTAAAATATCAAGATAAGGTCAAAATGATTTAGACATAGTGATATCATAAGACAAATAGAAGAGCAAGGAATCATTTACCTGTCCAATCTTTGGAGAGAAAAAGAGTGTTTGACCTTTGAGATTGAAAATATTAAAATGCAAAATGAATAATTTGTATTGCATTAAATTGAAAAGTCTTTGCATAAACAAAACCAATACAACCAATATTAGAAGGAAAGCAGAAAGCTAAGAAACAATTTTTACAGACAATGTTTCTGATAAAGGTCTCATTTCTAAAATATATAGAGAACTAAGTCAAGTTTAGAAGAATACAAGTCATTTCCCAGTTGGTAAATGATCAATGGATATGAATAGGCAGTTTTCAGATGAAGAAATTAAAGCTATCTATAGTCATAGGAAAAAAGTCACTATTAATTAGAGAAATGCAAATTAAAACCACTCTGAGGTACCATCTCATGCCTATCAAACTGGCTAATATGGCAGAAAAGGGAAATGATAAATGTTGGAGGGGATGTGGGAAAACTAATGCACTATTGGTGGAGTTGTGAACTAATCCAATCTTCTGGAGAACAATTTGAAACTGTGCCCACAGGGAAATAAAACTATGCATACCCTTTGACCCAACAATAACACTACTAGGTCTGTATCCCAAAGAAATCACCAAAAAAAAAAGAATAGAAAAAAAAAGACTTGTATGTACAAGAATATTCATAGCAACTCTTTTTGTGAGGGGCAAAGAACTAGAATTTATGAGGATGCCTTTCAATTGTGGAATGACTGAACAAATTGGAATATGGACATATAAAGGAATATTATTCTTTAAGAAATGATGAGTAACTATATTCCAGAAGAAATGAAATAGAGGAAGAAAAGAACCCATATGTATTTAGGGATATTAATAACAAATCTTTTCTGGTGGTGGAGAGCTGGAGATTGAGGGAATGTGCATTGGTTGGGGAATGGATGAATAAATTATGGTATATGATTGAGAAGAAAGGCTATTCTATTGTGGGAAATGATGAATAGGATACTCATGTAAATACTTACATGAACAGATGCAGTGGGAAATATACTGTATACAAAGGTATATCTATCTTTTCTCACCAATGCTGTGACCCAAGAAAATTCTGAAGGTCTTATGATAAAGAATATTATCCATCCCAAAGACAGAGCTGATGGTGTCTCAATACAGATAGAAGTACACCTTTTTTCCCCACCTTGTTTTGAGGTTTCTCTTTTTATGGGGGGATTGGTTAGGTTTACTTTTACAACATGACTATTGTGGTAATATTTTTCATGACTACATATTTTTAACCTCTATCATATAACTTGCTTTCTCAGTGAGAGGGAGTGGGGTGGGAGGAAGGGAGAGAATTTGGAACTCAAGGTTTTAGAAATAAATGTTGAAACTTGTTTTTGTATGTAATGGGGGAAAATATAATAAAATAAAGGGAAAAAAAGAAAAGACAAAATCTGGAAAAATTTACATGAACTGATGCTGAGTGAAGTGAGCAGAAGCAGGAGAGCATTATATACTTTAACAGATCATGCATGATCAGCTATGATTGACTTACCTCTTCTCAGCAATATAGTGGTTGGAAACAAAGACAATCAAAGACAAAGACAATGGCAATGGAAAATGCCATCCTCATCCAGAGAAAGAACTTTGGAATCCAAATACAGATCAAAGCACACTATTTTCACTTTTTAAAATTTGTTTATTGTTTTATTCTTCTCATGGTTATCCCTTTTGTTCTGATTCTTCTTTCACAGTGTGACTAATATGGAAATAAGTGTAATACAATTGTACATGTATAACTGATACCAGATTACTTACTATCCTAGAGTGGGGATAAGGAAGGCTAGGGCAGAGAAAACTTTACAAAAAATGAATGTTGAAAATGATCTTTACATGTAATTGGAATAATTAATTAATTAATTTTAAAAAAGAATTTAATAAACAATTTGACTTGACCAAGTAAACAACAACTAAATAGCAAAAAGCTGATTTAACTAATCCTAAATTCATGTAATGACCAAAGAAGGTATAAGACCCTTGACCTTGATTGATTTGAACCTACCTAAGACCTGACATAATTTTGCAACGAACCAACAAGTTCATTTCTTCCTTCTGAGCAATTTCTATCCAAGAAATAATTCAGGGGCAGCTAAGGTGGCACAGTGGATAGAGTTCTGGACCTAAGTTCAAATTCAGCCTCAGACACTTAATAATTGCCTAACTGTGTGACCTTGGGCAAGTCACTTTTAACCCCAATGCCTTAAATAAATAAAAAAATTTAAAAAAAAGAAATAATTCAAACCCTGTTCTAATAGAATTACAATCCTGTGTGGATTTATAAATCTATGCTCTTTTTTCTGCAGTATTTAGTAGTGTCCTAAGTGAGGATGCCTGTGGAGTTGGAAGCTGGAGAATGTCATAGTGAAGTTGCATCCAGTAGAGATTGTGGGACAAGAAACATTAATGGTTCAGTAGAAATAGAATGTGAGCTGTCCCTTTCTCCTCATGGCTTGGCTACATGGCTTCCTTTTGCATGTGCCTGTTTATGAACTCTGTGGGTTGTTCATTCTTCTTATAGATGCTGTGAACATATTTATGGAAAAGTGTGCTACAGGATTGTGAAGGAAATATATTATTACCATTTTTTTCAGTACCATTTCATCCTATGCTTTTGCCTTGAATTAATGGATAAATTGACTGACTATTGAAGCTAAATATGGGTGGAGATTTGTGAGTTAGTATTGTGGATCTTCAAAATATCTTGAGCTTGGGCTGGTAATCTTTTAGAGGACCCACCCTGGGAATGAATTGAGTGGGGTAGCTCAGAGAGGGAACGCTGTGTAGCAATATTCCACACCATCTCCTAGTTAAATTCAGAATCTGACTAGATTTGGTGCTTGAAACTATACAAAATGGCAGTGATAGGAAGGAGGCAAGACTGAATACCCTCTGGTGGTCAAATGGGACACTGCAGCCTTTAATAAAACCAGAGCACACATATACCTTGGAGAAACTGAGATGACCTTTTTGCTGATAGTTCAAGGAGAATAACATGGCAGATTTCTCAGATATATTGAACCCCCAAACAGCTTTTCTATAGGCTTATTGAAACTGCAATAAAAACTCATTTAGATTGCTTATACTGCATACACAAAATAGAATAAGTAATATTCTGACACCACAGAAAATCACAATCTATTCATACCTTATCCTGTCATGAAATCTTGATCTTATTCTTCCACAAATTCTATATAGGAATCTTCCCAATATTATGAAACCCTTCAACTAGGTATTTAAATATTGTATGTATAATAGTATAGCATTTAAGATGCCCATTCTACCTTCCCCCCCATGTCTCTTTACTCCACTTCTTATATATTATCATTGATAAGGTTATTTAGCCTAATGTTATCTGTTATGTGTCTCTCCATTACTCTCCATTACAATCATGCGATTGTGATTCTTTGGAGAACATGGTGGTTTAAGAGGAATCTCTCTTTCACTGGCACTGTGTTTAGAGCTTACCTAATACTCACCATGTGGATAGAATTCTGAACTTGCGTTCAAGAAGATCTGGATTTGAATCTGACATCAGATACCTTAGAAGCTATGTGACTATGAGCAAATCACTTAACATTTCTGAACCTCTCTTTCTTTATCTATAAATTTGGAGGAGGTTGTCTTTGAGGACCCTTACAGCTTTAAGTTTATGATCCATAGTGCCTATTGCTTGGCTATTGCTATAATCAATGGACTATTTTTTAAAAAAAATTTTCCCTGTGACTGCCTTTATCAAATGAACTATGTGTGATGTTAGAATGCACTGGGGCTACCTTGTGGAAAGAGAACCATTGAGGCTTTTTTCCTTTAATGTATATTTTATAAATTAAGAAATAATAAAAACTGAAATATTGCATTTTTACACTTCAATAAATTATCTGACTACAAATCTGCAGTTGACTTTGGAATATCATTTGTAAATATCTATGTGTTAACTTTTCAAAAATCAAAGATATATATATGAAGATCATTCTTATATTTTATAGAGATGAGAATATAAGAATATTCTCCTTTTCCCCAGTTACTGATGTCTTTCCCATCACTTAGTTATAGCCATAATGTCATTTACAATTTTATGTAATGTGTCAGAGTAGAAAGAGGATTAGATTAAGAGTCAGGAAGGTTTGAGTTCAAATGTTGCTTTAGATACTATTTGCTTGACTCTGGTCAAGTTATTTAATTTCTCTTAGCCTCAGTTTCTTAATCTCTGATATGATGGTGATAATTTCTTCACAGAACTGTAAGAATGAAATGAGAATATACTGTAAACTTTAAATATTAACTGTTTTCTCCTTGTCTTTAGAAATCCTCCAAATATCCTAAAACCATGCTGGCTCACAAATGATACTTTAGTATATGTATGTGGGCATATTCTGACTTCATTTTTAAAGAGTTCTTTCTACTTCTCCAAACAGATTACTAGGTACTCCTGTGTTGTGGTACTGTACAAAATCATTATAGTCAGAAATGATTATGAGAACCATAAAGACAAATGACAAATCTGCTCCATTTTGCATTTTTTTCTTATCTTTCCTTCCAGTTTTATCTCTGAATGCTTTGACTCAGGATAAGTTTTCCATGTTTTATTTTTTCTTTTCCGTTGCTTTTTTGTTTTTTTGAGATGAAATAGTCCAGTCTTCCATCATCATACTGTTATGTTTCACAAATGAACTCGTATTGGCATTGATCTTCACCACCATGTTTCTGTCCTTGTCAAGGCTATCAAGTATTTGTTGACTAAGGAGTTCCTGAGGCCATTTGGAATCCTCATTGTACTGACTACTTCACATCAGTTATAATTTTTGAAGGAATGGTGATAATCAGAATAAAGATTTATTTCTATCTACTTCCTAACTGCTGAGTCAATAACTTACTGAAATAGGTCAGCTGGGAGCTTGCATGACACCATATTACTATCACTGTTATCTTCTTTCCAGAATCTGTTAATAATTTTGACTTTTGTTACAGCTACTTTATAATCTGATTGCACAGATACAATTCTTAAATGACTTACACAGGTAACCTCTTGTATCCTCCGTATTAAGATCTTGGGTTTTTAGCAGAATGAAGATGAAGCTGTAGATATAATACTTATCAAATCTGCTGATGACACAAGGCTTGAAGGCTTAATTCATACTAGATAAGGATGGGAAAAGACCTTAACAACTTAGAATAGTGAACTGAATTTTAAAAGAATTAAACAAAAAAATTCTACATAAATTAAAAAAAAGATCAATTTCATGAGTAAAAATATGAGAGAAAGATTACTTTGATGATAGGTTGTGTGAAAAAAAGTTTGGAAGCTTTAGTGGGCTACAAACTAAACATTAGTTAACAGTTTGACTTGATAACCAAAAAAGCTAATGTAATTTCAGGTAGTAATTGGAGACTTAGTGTTGAGAACTTGGAAAATAATTGTCCCACTTTACTCTGCCCTGGTCAGATTATATCTGGAGTTCACTTTTAGGTATCGGTATATGAATGACATGTGGGTGGGGGTGGCAATCTTCATCTTAACACCAGGTCATATGTGACTTGGTTGAAACTAAAGTTATTTAGACTGAAGAAGAAAAAAGCTGGGAGAGTTGGGTAGATGGAACCAAGATAGCCAACTTCAAATTTTTGAAGTTATTATGTACACTAGAAATTTGTCTTGTCATTAATTGGGTCCACAGGGTATATAAATAAGAAAATAGGTGGAAATTATGGATAGATAGATTTCAGTTTGATGTAAGAAAAAAATTTCTAACAGATAAAATGATACAAAAGTAGAATGAGTTGTTGTTAGGAACACCCTCTTAAATTCAGATTTGATTATAGGACTAAATGAAAAACAGTTTGAACAGTTAACAAAAGGAGGTTTATTTAGCCCTAATACCACAAAGATACAGTGGTATTTAATTTCCATAGAAAACATCCCCCTTGTCTCCACATATCTGGTAAATGGAGCAGGGTAAGATGACTCAAGAAATCTACAGATGTGAGATCCATCAAATTGGATGGTTACTTGACTCCACTAGATGGAACTTTTATGTTCTTTGGAGGCTTCAGGGGAGGCAGGGATCATTTTTTTTATCATTTTCTAGGGAAGATTGTGGTGGTGGGGTGGGGGTAGAGGTCTGGGAAGAGGATCCTTGGTAGGTATTTGTACTTTCCTTTGGCATATTGGTAAATATTTAATGACTTCTCTAGGAAAAAAATATTTAATGACTTCTCTAGGCAAAAAATGCATTTATGACACACTTATAAATTTAATTTATTAACACTTTATAACTTTCTCAAGTCTAGACAATCAACAAAACAATAAATCAAGCCCTGATTTGCAGCTTGCTGATTTCTGAGATGTAAATCTAACACTGAACTTTTCATATTTGACTGTAGGTAATTGGTTTGATTTCACTCCAGCATTCTCAGGTACTATTGATTACATCTGTGTTGGGAGTTACAGGTTATTTAACAAAAACTGCATGAACTTATCTTGGTAACATCAGAGAGGGAACACTTCTTTGGGCATGGGTCATAGTTGGTATCCTCCAAAAAAGTCCTGAATGTCATTTTCATCAATAAAACCAGGCACTATGCAAAGAGTTGGAGATAAAAAGAAAGGCAAAAACATGGTCTCAGCCTTCAAGGAGATATAATTTAAATGAGGGAGACAGAATACATGCAAATTTTACAAAAATATATAAATGTATACACATACACATCCATCTATATACATATATAGCTATTATATATGTGTGTATATATATATATATATATATAAAACATCAAACTTTACATTATATATAAAGTATGAAAGAGGGAAAAGGCACTAGGGAAGAGAGGTGGGAATAGGGCAGACCTCTTGCAGAAGAAGAGATTTGAGCTGACTTGAAAAACATCAGAGATAAAAAAGAAGTTGAGATAAGGAGGGAAAGCATTCCAGGTAATTGGGAACAGTCTTGTTCCAGGAAAGGCTACAGAATTGTGTGAAGATAATAAATTTCTTTTGTATGCTGTTGTTTGGTATTCAGCAAGTCCCAGAACTTTCTGATTCTTTTTGAAGAAAATATTAATGATGGTCAAGTCTGAAGCTTCTAAGTAATTTATAAAAGCTTCTGACCACTGTCATTTTTTTAATCTCAAACTGTATTTTCTACATAATTTTTCAACATCATCCATCTTTTGCCTGTGTTAACACTGATGCTGCTGAATTCCAAGGCACATTTTTAGTTGAAAGAACTAGTTAATTTTATACAGAATTTCTCAACTTCTTTATATTTTGTAGCAGATGTCCATGAATAAGCTTCAACTAACCTAATGGCTTCACTTGTCAAGAAATGTTGCTTCTCATTAGCTACAATGTGTAAGGAAATAACCCTATCAACTGTGTTGTTTGTCTCCAAAGGAAATAATGAAAGGCAGCCTTCCATTTAGATGAAAGTATAGCACTTGACTGAGGAGACAGAAAGTTTTCCAATTTAAGGAAGATTTTTACAAATATGTTATTTTTCTTTCCTCAGACCTCTCATTTCACTGTAGGATGCTGTAAAAATTCTCTTTTCAATCATCTTTGCAATTTACTACCTGTGTGAACTTGGGTAAGTCAATCTAATAAATAAATTAACAAAAATTTACAAAATGGCCACAGAAATATAGGAGAGAGGTGACCTATTTTGAAAATTTAACCTAATTGTTTATAGAATTTTCTTGTGAGTTTAATTATTACAGTGCCTAGCATATATTAAGTTTTTAATAAGTGTTTATTAATTGATTGATTGATGTGCTTTATGTGGTAGTTGTGGTTGGTAGTGGTGGTAATGATGGTGTACATGCATACATAAATACATACATACATACATACATACATACATACATACATACATATAAATAAAAAGTCAATCCCTAATCTTCATGGAACTATTGGAGGAAACCACATGCATATATTAAAGTAAAAATAGGATATAGACAAAAATAAATACAGAGTGATAGGAAGGGGGAGGGAGGGCAGAAACTAACTGAGGAACTTAGGAAAGGTGTCTTGAAAAATGTAGCTCTGGGACTCAGTTTCCTCTTCTGTAAGTTGAGGGGTTCTAGCTAGATGAATTTTATGGACCCCTTCATCTCTAAGTCTTTTATTAGTGTATGAAGATAGAGATATTAATGAAATTCATTTTGTTGGATTTTGAGCCCAAAAGATGGAATTGTGGATTATTTTTATAATTTATTCTATTGTTTGAACCTAGAAAATTAATTGTGGCTGGAAAATTGTTTAATTCAAAAAAAATTTACTGTAGAAGTCAGGCTGACCTCAGAGATACTCCAGGAAAGCCAGATGGTTATGAAGAATGCTTAGATCCCACCCAGTGCTTGTTTTGATTTCCCTCAGGTCTTGTTTTGGGCTTGCAAAATTAGACTGATTTACCTGTTACCATACATCTCAAACTGCCCTTGTCTTGGAGACTAACTGATACTTATGTGTGGTTTATCAGTTAAATTTTCATAATGTAACCTCACAAAGACTTGACTGGGGAGTCATCCTTTCTTTCCTGTTTTCTTTCTCTATCAAACAATCTAATAAATTTCTTTCTAAAACTATTTCAGATTTTGGGGTTTGTTCTCCAAGCAACAACTTCCTCCAACTTTGTGTCAACATGGTGGCTATTGGGCAAACTTTTCATATTTAGATTAACAGCACTTAAATAAAAGCATATGTACAGGATAAAACCATGATTTTTAGCAGCTTCTGACCCTTTTTATTTGCTTTAACAAGAAGAGTTTCTGTAAATATTTTTTATATCTATAGAGGACCCTTTCCTTTTCTAATGGTCATATCACTGGGTCAAAGAATAAGCACACACTGAATTTTTGAGTCTTGAAATAGACATGGGATCAGAGATTTACTGATGGAAAGGCTCTTAGAGAGCTATAGTCCATTTGACTTTTCATTTGTTTGAGCCTCCTGTTTTAGTCCCTGTATCTACCATGCACATTGCCCTGAAGCTTTTATAAGTATCAAGGAAGCTTGAAGAGGGGATGATGGCTGGGAGGAGGAATGGAGGAGGGTGGGGAAATTAAGCTTGTGCCCTTGACCTGAATTCTTCCCTTTGAGTTTTTGCCTCATTGACCCTTTCATTACTCTCACAGAACCTTTGAGAAATAAGGGTTGACTTTTAGGTCACATGAGTCACAAAATGGAGGACTAGACATTTTCTCTGATTCTCACCATTTCTCAAAAACTCTCTAAAGCAGAAATTGAATACCAAAGATAAAAGCAACTTTTACTGTTTCCCTGTTCTGGGTTACTCAGAATCCAATGAAAGAGCAAAAAACAAAACTCCATGAACTAATGTTCTTTGACTTTGAGCTCACTCAGCCTCCCTTATCTTCCTTCTGTGCTATCAGCATTCAGGGTGCACTAGCAGATCCAAGAATCCACAACACAATACAATCTCATACTCCTGCCATCTTCCCTCTTTCTAGTGCTGTGGAGTCCCCAGGCTCCAGATCACAGAAGTTTGTTTGAGTAGTAACAGACAACCAGAAGACAGATGTTGGCACTTCAGGAATAAAAGTCTGCAGGAAGCCACAACTATGTAGCACCAGTGCTGCAAAGTTCTGAATTAGTAGTGGAAGGGGCACCCTATAACATCAATATAATAGTTGTCTGAACTGCTGGTACTGGGTCAGAGAACTGGGAACAGAGAGTCAGAAAGAACATGTTATAAAAGGGATGGATGCACAGCATTCTATTAATTCCAAGAGAAAGAACACAGTATAGTATCCACCTGGGGAGAATTGTGAACATTCCAAAATCAAGAGGCTAAACTGGTAAACCATGGACTACCTAGAGTGGGAGGAGGTGAGATGCTTTAAAATCCAGCCCTCAAGGGACAGAGTCAGAAAGTGAAAAAAAGTAAAATCAAAGGGGGAAAAGTGGCTGAAATTACCAAAGGTCTCAGGAAGAAGAAAACTCAAAGATCTTGAACATAAGCAGACATATAATTGAGAAAATATTAATAGCAAAAAGAAATACAGCCTCTAGATCTAGAAAATGTGTTCAAGCATCTATGAATAAATACTGCAAGACAAATAAAAAAGATCCAGTATTTGATGAAAACGAGAACCCCATAGAATATAAGGAAAACATGGAACTGCAATACTTTGTTCTGGAGTAGTTCAAAGGAGAAATAAGAATTATGAGAGCAGAATTTATGGCTGGCATAGCAAAATAATAATGGGCAGATTAGAATTGAAATTTGTAATGGCAAAAACCCCAAAACAAAGCAAAAGAGAGAATGAGAGATCAGTAATGAAAATATACAGGGGGGGGAAGGACAATTTGGAAGGAAAGCAAAAAAATATTTTTAATAGAAAATATGCTCATTATGCAAGCAAAACATACTAATCTCAAAGGAAGAATGAGCAGAGATTACCAAAGGATCAGAAGTTTCCCAGAAGAACATGACAGGACAAAAAACCCCCACTATGATGCAGAAAATAATAGAATGGAACTGCTCAGAACTTCTGGACATAGAAAATAAAGTACCAAGTGAAAAAATTGACAGATCATTTCCAGGAAAACAAAAACAAATCAAAAATCAAAAACAAAATCCAAGGCTGCAGGTGGTTAAAGACACAAGGTGGTTAAATTTAGTGATTCATTTCAGATTCCAGCAACTTCTACAAGCACTCAGAAAGGAAAGTCTAATAATGCACCCACCAGAAAACAGGAGGGAATGCAATAATGTGGTCTAAAGAGCAATGGAACTCAGGTTGTAGCCCAGGATGACCCACCTTGCAAATCCAAGCTTAACTATAAATGAAAAAGATGGTCACTTAATAATAAAGACAAACAAAGGTCATTCCAATAAGGTTTGGAGCTGAGAGACCTTTGAGATTATCTAGTCCATTTGATAGATGAGGCAACAGGCCCAAGGAAGTGAAATGACTTGTCCAGGCTTTTATAAATAGTACTAGAACCAGGACTGAACTTAATTTCTATGACTCCAAATTTATTAATCTGCTCACAATATCTACTATCTCTATCATTCAATTAATCTGCAAACATTTATTAATGTGAAGTTGCATAAAATCAAATAACTCATCTTTTTTTTTTTTTAAGGTTTTCACAAGGCAATAGGGTTAAGTGGCTTGCCCAAGGCCATACAGTTAGGTAATTATTAAGTGTCTGATAGTAAATTTGAACCCAGGTACTCCTGACTCCAGGGCCGGTGCTTTATCCACTGCACCACCTAGCCGCCCCTAAATAGCTTTTGTCTTAAGGAGCTTATCATCATGGGAGAGTTACCATGATGATTTTTTTTAAAGTGTGAACTTCCACTATAGGAATATTGAATAAATACCTAGACATCGTGTTCCTTGGGGACCTGAATTTAGCTCATTTTCTGCTAATATAGAGATGTGGTGTTTCCCCTTAATGTTTAAAAGGTAGAATTTCTCCCTGAACGGATTTTTTGGACCCTTATCAGATAACGTCTCCCCATCCCCCCACCCCCTCCAGCGTGATTCAGTTTTCCAAGAAGAGGAAGGGCTGCTGAGCTCTACCATCCAAAATTCCTACCCCAAGGAAGCCAGTGCTCTCACACCAGGGCAATTTGCCCTTCTTCCTGAGAAGAGATAGATATAGCCTTACCATTAGTGACTGCAAAAACAAAAACAAACAAACAAGCAAAAAAACCAGTGACAAACTAAGCCCAGACTCATATTGGGTTAAAATAATGGGTTTTGTAAAACTCCCAGCAGAAAAATCAGATCTTAGCCTTAGGGACAGTAAAGGGTCAGGGCATTTCTTTGCCAAGTATCTTCTTCCTGAAGATGCTTTTTCTGTAGGGTCTAAAGGTTTGTGAGGAGACTGATTTCTGGGTGTGGTTCTTGGAATCAGATTAGGATCTGTACTTTACAGTCATGCTATGTCTAATAGCAAGACTGGTTTTATTCTGCCAAGTCTTAACTGATGTAATGCTGTAATTTAGCATTGATCAGATCATAAATATAAAACTGAATCTTCCTGCTTTGTATGGATGTGTTAGGGGATACTTTTTTTTTAAAGTCTTTGTCAGAACTACATACAACTGTGGTTTTACTCTGAGGGTGTGTCCTTTCAGATTTATAATGTTCTGTGAAAATACAGTGCTTATAAAGCAATTATTTGCAGCCACTATGGAAATATTTGACCCGCAGCCGACCAAGGTATAAGGACTACCTACTTCTGAATCAGGAAGACCTTTGTTCAAGTCCAGCCTCTGACATATGGGCTGAATGACCCCGGGCAAATCTCAGTGCCCAGGAGAATTTTCTAACTTGAAATTACAGATGATTGCTGATCTGATTCCAGGGAATGGAGTGTTTTTACAGCATCCTACAATGAAATCAAAGATTTGAGGAGGGAAATGATATATTTTTAAAACCTTTCTTGAAAAACTTGAAAAGTAAAATATCCCTTTGACAAATAACCATTTGTCTTTTTGGCAATTATAGTTACATCTCCACAAATATATGTATAAATAATAATAAATGGAGAGAGGAAGTGAGAAAGACACAGAGAGATGAAAAGACAGAGAGAGTGAGCACATATGATGTTACATTTGAGTTAAATGTATTGGCTCATTTTGCTTATCTACTTTGTGACAAAGGAGGTGTCTGTGGGGAGGGGATCGTTGAGAAGAGAGCGATGGGAACAAAAACATCTTTCTAGCTCGTATCTAGATAGATAGATCGATGATTGATAGATGATAGAAATACACAGATGGGTAGATAGGTAAATAAAGAAATAGATAAATAGAAAGATATTTAAAGACATGTTCAAATTGCGTGGACTCCATTTGGGGTTCAATAAAAATTTTATAAGGAACCTGGTTCTTAAAGGGTATTGTTCTTCTAACCAAAAGAAATAATACTGCTAATCCTGGCGAGAGCGCTGTGTGCAGGGACTGCAAACTCCGGAGCAGCCCGTGGATAACAGATCCGAGCTCGCGGAGGAGTCAAGTGGTCTGTTGGGTGGGGCTGGGGACTGGGGGGGCTGGGGGGGCTGGGGGGCTGGGGGGGGGGGCTTGGAGATCTGCTGCACTGCCTGCAGTGGCGGCCTCGCCATCAATGCCGCAGTCAGGCTTCAAGCACTGAAGAAGAGGGGGCGGGTCTTTCCCTTTGAATGTAGTGTGCTGAACTTGGGCGTCTGGTGCTGGAAGACTAATAAATTAGCGCATTGCGCCATCCAGAGTCCCACAGGTTTCACAGCAGGTGCAGATGGAAGATGTTTCTTACACGTATAGAGAACCAACCATCCAACCCACTAATTTTGCAGATGAAGAGATTGAGGCTGAGAGAGATTAAACAGATTTGCCCAGCTACACATAATTGGTAAATGTCTGAGTCTGGATTTGAATGGAGTTCTTCCTAACTTCTGGTTTACTGTTCCACCTATATCCAAATACCTGGCACCCCGTCATCATGTCTTTGCCTTCCTGGGCTCTCCCCTCTACCAACCTGCAGGAACCCCGGAACACATTCTTGCTAAGAAAAAAAAACCTTTGCTGGAATTATAATATTAATTAAGAATTATTAATTATAATAAACATAATATTAACATTAGGATTTAGAGCTGAAAGAGACCTTGAAGATCGTCCATTCCATAAGTTCTCAAAGTGTGATCCATATAATAATACTAAGATATTATTTGCCTATTAAAATATTTCTTCCTTTTCCAACTCTATGGTGCCAGATTTTCTTCATATAACAAACAGAACAAGAGATTGAATGCATAAAAGAAATATATCTGAGAATCCAGCTGTCTTAATAATAGCTATTATTTTTACAATTCACTAAGTAATTCATAAAATTACCTCATTTGAACTCTGAGAGGTAAATATTGTTATTATTGTTCCCATTTTACATTTACATTTACAGTTCCCAAGAGGAAACTGGGGCAAATGGAGGTTAAATAATTCACCCAGGGTCACACAGCTAGTGTCTGAGGCCACATTTGAAGTTAGATCTTTTTGACTCCAGGTCCATCACTCTATTCACTTCACCATCTAGGTGTCTCAAATTAAAGAAATTTGAAGAATAAATTTAGATAATAAAAAAACTTCTCTTCTCACTATTTTTTGTTTTGAAAAATTATTTTTCATAAAATATTTTATTTTAACATTATTGGGTTTATTATTATTTTAAAATGGATTAATATTTTGGAAATATATTAGTTTTAATTTATAGTATAGAATTAATGTTGCTAGTTATAACCTACATAGTTCCATAGTTTGGGGTCCTCAAAATTTTTTATAAAGTATAAAAGTATCCTGAATTCAAAAGGTTTGAGAACAGTTGTCCTAGGATATTAAATATGTGAACTTTTCTTTGGGATCTGATAGATTGTGTATGGCAGCTTTCATTTTTATTTAATGTAAAGTGCAATAGATAACCTTAAAGAAGTCCCTTAATGGTCATTCCTAACTTTCTAGTCTTCTTAAACCTTAACCCCTTCTTGCCTCCCACCACCACCACTCTAGTGTGATACAGTAATACTTGCTTTCTTACTGTTCCTCATAAAGGAAACTCCATCTCCAGAGTCATTTTCATTGACTGTCCCCTGGTTCTGGAATTCTTTCCCACTCATTTCAGTCCCTTGGCTTCCTTCATGTCTCAGTTAAAATTCCATGTTTTGCAAAAGTAGGATGTCTAGGTCTCTCTTAATTCTAATGTCTTATCTCCAATTTACCCTGCATATGTCTTATGCACACATTAATTGTTTGTATGTTGTCTCCTCTATTACAATGTTGACTCCTTGAGGGAAGAGACTGATTTAGTATGGGGTTTGGTTCTTTTCTTATTGTTCTTATTGCTCAGTAATGTCCAACTCTACTTGACCCCATGAACAAAGTCCATGGAGTTTTCTAGCAAAGAGAATGAAGGAATTTGCTCTTTCCTTCTCCATTCAGATAAGAAACTGAGGCAAATAGGGGTTAAGTGACTTTCCCAGGTTAACGTAGCTACTAAGTGTCTGAGACACTTAATTAGTTTGTTGACTGCTTGAGTTTCTGTTACCTCATCTAAGAAATGATAAGACTGTTCCATTGATCTCCACAGCTCCTTCCATTTCAATTGTTCTCTGATTCTAGGAGGTCTAAATTTCTTCTCTTTCTTTCTTTCTTTCTTTCTTTCTTTCTTTCTTCCTTCCTTCCTTCCTTCCTTCCTTCCTTCCTTCCTTCCTTCCTTCCTTCCTTCCTTCCTTCCTTCCTTCCTTCCTTTCTTTTGCAAGGCAATTGGTTTAAGTCACATAGATAAGTAATTATTAAGTGTCTGAAGTGGGATTTGAATTCAGGGTCGGTGCTCTATCAGCTGCACCACCTAGCTGCCCGGAAGTCTAAACTTGTTAAACTTGTATTGTACTGTTTTAGAGTGTCGGTTTTATGAAACATGACAGTTGGTTCCAATGTAATGGAAACAAGCAATGCTAGTTAGAATAATATGACCACTTCACTGACTTCATTGTTTGCAGTGATAGGAATCTAACAATAAAGCAATATCATCTAGAAACAGAGAGCCACTTCCAAAACTGGAAATGATTTTATGAGGTCATCTTTCTCGAACTTGAAAATTCATTAGAAAATTTCTATAACACAATGATATAATGTGGTCTACAGAAATCTCATTTACTTAATCTACAGATGGTACTAGTGTCTACTCCATCACTTCATTTTCTTTTCTATTGTACCTCTTCTAACAAGTTTAAGGGAATCTAGGTGTTTGCTATGTCTTGTTATCATTTAAACTTCCTAATTTGCCTGATAAATTCTTTCCCAGATTTAGCTTCCCATGAAAACCTAGCAAAAAAGGAAAATAGAGAGTAGATAGAACAGATTAAATTTATTTAATATACTCTTGTGATTTTCATTAAGACTACTGCTTTGTTTCTTTGAAGCCTGTATTTGATTTCTTTTAAGTTCTGGAATGCTTGAGGCTGCTTATTTCTATGGAGATCTAAGCCCTCCCTCTGATATTTGTCCTTCATTCTCAAATAAGAGCATGACATCAAGGAGATGATGTCTTAAGACAAGTACATGAATTGGATTTGAGTGAGGGGTGCTGTGCAAAGTCACCAGCTTCACTTACTCCTCCAGAGCCCTCTGGATCCAGTGGCCAGATATGAATCAGGATGACTGCAGATGGCCCTGTTTAGGAGGCAATCAGGGTTAAGTGATTTGCCCAAGGTCACATCAACTAGTTAGGGTCAAGTGTCTGAGAATGGATTCAAATGCCCTTCCAGGGTCAGGGCTATGTCCACTGTACCACCTAGCTACCTCTGTCTATGAAGCATGACACTTAGGATAGAGTACTGGCCTTGAAATCAGGAAGACGAGTTCAAGTGTGACCTATCTCCATTCATCTTGATTCAAATTTGTCCCCTGGACCTAGGTGACTCTGAATGAGAAAGTGAGCTTGGTAACTAACTTAGCCCAGCACTCCCCTCACTGAAATCCAATTCATGTGCATGTTATGGCATCACCTCCCTGATGTCATGGTCTTCTTTGAGAACCAAGGAAAACAGCATCATCATCAGAATGATACCTAAGTACAGGAAATAGCTTTCTGGCATTGCTAATTTTAGTTCAGTGCCCATTCTCAGCTAGATTTGAGGCTAAGAATTATATTGCTTCTCTCTGAAGGAAGAGTTAAGACAATAGCTCACTGCACTCTATAATTACCCTCCCATAGATCATTGTTGGTTACTTAGCTATCTAGATCTGCTTATATAGCTTAAGGAAGAAACCAGAGATAGCGAACCTATTTGCATTTATCTCGGGAATTACCTAAGGGAGAGTTAGGAAGACCATTTTATACATTACTTGGTTAACAAAGACAAAGGGATAGGAGAAAAGAAAGGACAAGAAAAATAATTAGTGAGATTAATTTCAATTTGGGTCAAACTTTAGAATGTATTATTATTCCCACATGGAGGAGGCTAGTCCTATGATTTTATTCATTCAACGAGCTCCCAGTAAGAAATCTCTTTTCTCAAAGGGTATCAGTACTTTCTCTGAAACTTTAGGTCTAAGAAAGAAGCCTGGACCCCTGAGAGATTAAGTGACCTGCCTACACCTAGTATATCAGAACTAGGACCTGAGCCTCAGTCTTCTTTACTATGAGGCTAATTCTGTAGTCAGGACTCTATGCTCCCTCTCTTATAATGTAATTTTATTTTATTTTACTTCATTAGATAACTGGTGTTACGTTACTTGCCCAGGGTCACACAGCAAGTGTGTCTGAGACCAAATTTGAATTCACATCTTCTTGATTCCAGGACTGGAGCTCAGATATTATGCCAATTAGCTGCCCTTAGAATGTCTAATTGAAAAGATGTTTTATTGTCATTTTAAAAAGGGTTAGAGTCATTATTACATTAATGGATTCTGTAAGACTATGTCATACCAGACAAGCTTCATTTCCTTTTTTTTAAGGGATCACTAAAGTAGAAGAAAATCAAGGCAGTTTAGGTGGTAGAATAGATAGAATACTAGATTCTATTCAACATTTCTATAAATAAATGATTTACATATGACATGAATGATCTGGTTATCAAGTTTCCAGCCAACACATTGTGTGTTAGTTATGTCCAAGAGATTAGATCAAAGAATAAAGATCCCCCAAAATCTTGCCCGATTAGAAGGATCAGCCAAATCTAATAAGAAATAATTAATAGAACTAAAAAATAAAATCCTATACTTAGATTTAAAAAAATTCTATTGCCAAAGTACAGGAAGATGGAGGCTTAACTAGATAATAGCTTATTTGAAAAAGATCTGAGGGTTTTAGTGGACTGCAAATGCTATATGGTTGAAGCATGGGACATGGCATGAAAAAAAATTAGACTCTAAGCTCCTGTAGGCAGGTTACTACCTTTTGCTGTTTTTGTTTCCCCAGTACTTGGTTTAATAAATGTTTATTGATCAGTTGATCTGTCAGACCACATCTGAAGAATTGGCTTCAGTTTTAGAAGATACATTTTAGAAAGAACAATTATAGGTTGAAGAGTGTCCTCCCTAAGGTCACCAACTAGTAAAAAGGATGGGAGACCACACTTAGGATAAGTTAAAGGAACTAGGACTATTTGGCTTGGAGCTTCAATCAATCAGCAAGCATTTGTTAGGCACCAACTGAGCTCCAGACTTGGTGCTAGGTGCTAGAGATGACCAAGACCAAAAATAAAGCCAAACCAAAACAACAACAAAAAACCCAACCCAAAACTGTTCCTGCCCTCAAGGAGCTTACATTGCACTAGGGATTACATTATATTACACCTCCCACATTTCAAGTAATAATTAGTAGTAATGGAAGTGGGATGAACAGGAAAATTCTGATCAAGATGGTTTGACCTTTTTTAAAGATCAAAGTGTTCAATGCAAGCTGGTCAAATCTTCAAGAGAGCATCATGCTTTTTGAATAACTGTTTTATCAATATTGAGAATCAGAGCTATAACTAGCTTGAGCTGATCAGGGTTTTGATATCTAGGTAGATGTCTTATATTTTTAATTTTTCAAAGAAATACCTTTTATTTTTAAATTTTTAATTAAAGATTTGAGGGCCAAATTCTATCCCTTCCTTTCTCATTGCCCTCTCTGAGACAGTAATCAATCAGATATAGATTATGCAATTATGTAAAATATTTCCAGTTAGTCATTTTCTACAAGAAGATTGTAGGAAAGGAAAGAATTGAAAAAATTAAAGGGAAATATAGCATGCTTCAGATTGTATCCAATCAATATAAGGCCTTTCCCTGGAGCCAAATAGTATATTTTGTTAGTTCTTTGGGATTATCTTAGATCATTTTATTGTAGAGAATAGCAAAGTCATTTACAGTTCTTTATCAAACAATATTGTTCTTACTGTGCACAATGTCCTCCTGGTTCTGTTCCCTTTACTCTGCATCAGTTCTTGTAAGTCTTTCTAGTTTTTTCTAAAGTCATCCTGCTTGTCATTTCATACAGTACAAAAATATTACATTACAATTAGGGCAACACAGTGGGTTGGGCACTGGCCTTTAAGTCAGGATGATGGGAGTTCAAATCTGATCTTAGACACTTGCCACTTACAAGTCATGAGACCTTAGGCAAGTCACTTAACCCTGATTGCCTCACTTCCTTGGTCATCTCCAGTCATCTTGATTCATATCTGGCCATTGGAACCAGATGGCTCTGGAGAAGAAAGTGAGGCTGGTGACGTAGCACTGACTCAAATTCAATTCACATGCTGGTCATGGCATTATTCCCCTGATGTCATGGTCTTCTTTTGAAAATGAAGGACAAATATTATTACATTAGAATTATATACTACATAGCTTGCTTAGCTATTCCTCAATTGATGGATATCCCTTTGACTTCCAATTCTTAGGCAAGAGAGGTCTTAGTTCATTTATGATGCTCTGGTGACATATCTCTTGGCACTACCAGCCCCTGTGGGAGCAAAGACCAGATTCTCTGGGAGAAAAAGTCATCCCATCTCCTGAAAAAATTGTTGCTGCTGTTCAGTCATTTAAGTTGTGTCTGACTCTGTGTACCATACTGTCCATGGGATTTTGGTATTTTTTTTTTGTTATTTGTTTTTGTAAAGATATTGGATTGATTTGCCATTTCCTTCTCCTAGGATTAAGGCAAATAGAAGTTAAATGACTTGCCCAGGGTGTGAGGCTTTCGGACTCTGGGCCTGGCACTCTATCCACTGAACTATGTAACTATTCCTAAGTTGCACAATCATATCCATGGTCAAATTGTCCTCTGTGTTATTGCCTTTTGTCTCTCTGAAACTAAATTTATAAGTATTTCTTTTTGTGGTTCTGTTGAGAATACCAAAGGTCTAAGAATCCCTTGATTTATTAGTAATCATATAATCCTCAATAGAGAGAATCTCTTGAGGGAAAGAGCCAGTGGAATAATCACTGACAACAGGACTATGACTCATTAAAAGACTAGCTCTTCATGGATCAGAAAAGAACCATGTGCTTTTCAGTGGGTAGCATTCATGCTCAGGCATTTGCAAAATCTCTAATCTTATAAGGTGAGATTCTTGGGGACTCTATGTCTGGGTTCTAAGTCAAAAGAATAATAGTCAACTAAAATTGAGATATTCTCACTGGAGCACCAAAATTCAGTTTTCCTGGTCAAATGTCTACTTCATCATAAAACAAACAAACTGAAACCTTTAGAATATTCCACAACTGTTCTCAGAACGGTTTTCTAGTGTTCCTGCTTTCATTCATTCAACAAATATATATTAAACATCTCTGATGTTCAATAGTGGTGGTCAAACTCAAACTGTGGTTGTATATTGACTTAGAAAACACTATCTATGCTGTATTGCATTTTTATTTACTTTGTTAACTATTTTCAAATTATAGGTATATATCTACTTATAATTCTAGTAGATATTGTATTTTCTTTAACAAACTGAAGTTTTGTAGCAATTACATGCACACCATTTTTCTACAGTAGGTACTCACATTGTGTCTATGATTCACATTTTAATCATTCTTACAATATTTCAAAATTTTTCATTATTATTGCATCTGTTATAGTGATCTGTGATCAGTGATCTTTGGTGTTACTATTTTAATTGCTTTGGTGAACCATGCCCACCTGCCACTGTTAACTTAGTTGATAAACATTTATATTCTGACTGCTCCACCAGTTCATTTCCAGGTTCTTAGGTCAGCACTCATCAATAGAGGCAGGACCCTCTACCTGCAAAAAGATTATGAATCACTGAAGGCTCAGCTGATGGTTAGCATTATTTAACAATAGAATGTTTTAGAAATTAAGATATATACTTTTCTTAGACATAATATTGTACACTTAAAAGACTGTAGGATAGTATAAATATAACTTTCATATGCACTGAGAAAGTAAAAAAAATTCTTGTGACTCACTTTATTGCTTTCTTGCAATATTCACTTTATTTTATTGGTCTGGAACTGGAACCGCAATATCTCTGAGGTTTGCCAGTATATTTTCATTTATTACCCTGCAGACAGTGAATTTGACACCTCTGAATTATTCAAGACTGTGCTGCGGGGGATAAAAAAGATGTCTAAGACCTAGCTCCTTCCCTCAGGGACCTTTTCAGTAGGTAAGATTCATAGATATAGATATTCCACTCCAAAGGTCAGAGAGAGATGCTAGAACCAGCGATGGACCCCTAGCACTTTGCTAGGGGTGGTTGCTGAGTACACTCTCCTGTTTTGTGATGGGCTAGATATAGTCAGATGAAGTCAGAAGACCTTACCATAACAGTCTAGCCATGTCTACTAGTGCCATCCCTCTGAGATGATCTCCCATTTACTTTCAAGATATCTTCTTTGTATAGTTTTTTACATGTTGTTTCCTCTATTAGACAGTAAACCCTTGAGGTCAGGAACTATATTTTTGCTTTCATATCCTCATGGCTTAGCAGAGTATCTAGGATATTGTAAATGCCTGATGAATATTTTTGACTTGACTGATCAAAGAAATTACCTGTTATGGGAACTTCCTTCTTTTCCCAGGACCAACAGAATCCTTTTGTAGGGCTGTCCTTTGTCTCCTTTAGGTGAATGGTTGTAGGGAATCTTTATGGGGAAGGAGGAGAACTTTTTGCTTTCTTTCGTTATATTATTTGCACATCAGTTAAATGCTGAGTAAATGCTGTATATAATATTAAAGCACAATTTTCTGCTTCTCTGTAGAGATGAATTCATTATGCCAAGATCATGACTTAGGATTCACTGAAATTGAACAGAGTCCAGAAGTAGGTAGCAAATAGAAGCTCAAAGCTAAATTCTAATTGGGTACCTCCCTCTCTCCCTCTACCTTCAAAGTACAGCAAAGAGATATAAAGACACCAGTCCTTGATAAACCAGAGAATGTGATGTTAATAGGTGATAAGAGAGCATTGTGGAAAAACCCAAACCCCCAAAATCCCATTTTGGATTCTGAATGCAATGCAAAGCATACTATGTTCACTTTTTAACATTTCTTTTATGTTTTTCTTTCTTTCTCATGTTTTTTCCCTCCATAGTTCTGGTTCCTCATTCATAATATGACTAATATAGAAATACGTTAAATATTATTGTACATGTACAACTTTTACCAGATTGTTTGCTACCATGGGAAAGGGGGAAGAAAGGGAGGGTGATAGAATAATATGGAACTCATAAATTTGCAAATGGATGAATGTTGAAAAATTACCATTGCATGTAACTGGAAAAAAATAACAATTAAAAAAAGAGAGCATTGTGGGTTTCAGTTGTTGGGCAGGTCTTCATGGAGGAGGTGGTCTTTGACCTTGGAGAATGCTTGGGATATGGATGGATGGGGAAGGGATAGGGAAGAAGAGGAATAAAGATGGAAAGGGTTTGTGCAGGGTAGCTCAGAAATTCTTCCACTGTTTAAATACCAACAGTTGTAGCCTGAACCTCTTCCCTCTTGTCCTGCCTTATTCCTTCAAGTAGAAGCATCACATCCACGTATACAGGAATTAGTAAGTAAAGTTTGTAGTTCTTCTGTCTGTTTCTTCAATATAGACACTGAGAAGTTTAGGGAGAAAATAAAGAATGACTGCTAGGGAGAGGAGAATCACCCTTTATTACCAATTCTGTCCAAATCTATCCTTGAGTTTAGAGTGCTCTCCTTGGGTAATAATGGCAAATTAAAACATTTAAGCTTCTACTGGAAGTATCTCTTCTTTCCCCTGTCCCCTTAGCATCATGCCAGTCATTTATCCAATGTCTAATATATGTCTTCTGCTGTAATAGACACTTGGAAAGAGAAGAGGAGTTTTGTGAAGACACGGATTACATAACCTCTGTTGCCTACCTCCCAGTATGGGTAGCTAGATGGCACAGTGGATAGAGCACTGGTTGTGGAGTCAGGAGGACAGGAATTTGAATCCGGCTTCAGACACTTGATACTCACTAGTTGGCTGACCTTGGGCAAGTCATTTAACCCTGATTGCTTCACATCCAGGGCCATCTCCAGACATCCTGATTTATATCTGACCATTGAATCCAAGTGGCTCTGAAGGAGAAAGTGAGGCTGGTGACTGAGCACAGTACCCCCTCACTCAAATCCAATTCATGTGCTTGTCTTGGCATCACCTCCCTGATGTCACAGCCTTCTTCAAAGAATGAAGGCATTCTCACTTCTCAGTATTGTTTTGAGGAACATGCTTTGTAAAACCTAAGGGACTAATTAAATGTGAACTATATCCAATGGGCTTGCAATATTAGTGAAAAAAATCATCTGCTTTTCCTATATGAAAAATCAGAGCGGAATATAGAATATTAAAATTTAGGACTAGAAGAGGCTTTAGTGATCATCTACTTTGTTCTCCAAAAGAGTAGGTAGGTGGTATGCCAGACCTGGAGTCAGAAAGACCTGAGTTAAATTCAGATACTTACTAGTTGCATGACCCTGGGCAAATCAAATCTTATTTGCCTCAATTTCCCTATCTATAAAATGAGCTGGAGAAGGAAATGACAAACCACTCTAATATCTCAGCTAAGAAAATCTCAAATAGGGTCACAAAAAGTCAGATATGACTCAACAGCAGTACTCTGACTCTTCCTTTTATAGATGAGCAAAATGAGTCACTAAGAAATCCTATAGCTTGGCCACTGCCCAACAGCTAGACTGTTTAATGTACTGTAAGTGAGATATTCTCTCATATGCAGTGGGTGAGTAAGGATGGTCATTCAATAATCTTTCAGTAAGCATTTACTAAGGTCTTAGCATGTGCCAGGAACTGTTATAGGCAATGGAGATAGAAAGATAAAAAATGATTCAGTTCCTCCTTCTCAAGGAATGTATATTCTATTGTGGGAGACAACATGTGCATAGAAAATTATAAAGGGGACATGAATAATAATCTATATAGTATGTACCAGGCATTGTGTTGATCACTTTAAAAATATAATCTAATCTGATGATTAAAATATAAAATAAATGAATAAAGCATTAATTAAGCATTTCCTAAAAAAACTTTGTACTGTGGTAGGAATATAAATAGAAAAATAAGACATTTCCTGCTCTCAAGTGGCTCCCATTCTTTTTTTAACTTTTCTATTATATTTTATTTTTTCAATTACATGTAAAAACAATTTTTAGCATACATTTTAAGTAAAATTTTGAGTTCCAAATTTTCTCCTTCCTTTCTTCCCTTGTCCCTTCACTGAGAAGGTAAGCAATTTGATATAGGTTATGTGTGTGCAATCATGTAAAATCTATTTTCATGTTTATCTTGTTGGGAAAAAAGTTTTTTTTTTAAAAAAATACAATTTTCAAAAGGGAAAAAATCCACAAAATAAAGTGAAAATAATATTCTTTGATCTGCATTCAGACTCCATCAATTCTTTTCCTGGATATGGAAAGTCCTTTGGAATTGTCTTAGATTATTGTACTGCTGAGAAAAGCTAAGTCAATCATATTTGATCATTATATAATGTTGTTCCTGTATCCAATGTTCTCTTGATTCTGCTCACTTCATTTTGTAACAGTTCATTAAGTCTTTCCAGGTTTTTCTTAAATCTACTTGCTCATCATTTCTTATAGCACAATAGTATTCCATTTTATTACTACACCACAACTTTTTTAGCCATTCCTCAATTGATGAACATCCCCTCATTTGCCAGTTCTTTGCCCCAACAAAAAGAACTGAGTAGCCCCCTTCTTAATGGAGAAGACAACATATAAATCATATAGAAAAATCCTATGGTCCTTAGGATGTGATGGCAAGCATTAAGCCCTTTCCTTAATGTCATTTCTACTGATAAAATTATACCAATTTCTGGTGCCAAACCACTGGTCAGTGTCAAGGACTTTGGTGGCAAGAAGTTTTTTCCTAGGCATTTAGTAACTGTGGTTGTAGCACCTGCAGGAACAGTAACCAGACTGCATCCCAGGATGATGGCTGAAGGACCTGGAAGGACCCGGGCTGGAAGCATTTCTACTGGCAAAGCTCTTGGGCTCAGGGTCCTGGGTTATCTCCATCAGGGCTTGGCTCATGCTGCCTCCAGACTTTCCAGGATGCCTTGCTGATTCAACTAGGTTGGCCTGCCTGTCTTGTGAATGGCAGTTGGTTGGACCCTTCTCTTCAAGAGTTGCTTCTCCGGCTAATGGTTGTGAGGGCTGGACTGGAAGCAGGATTAGTTTCTGGGATGTGTTACCATTCCCATCATTCTTTATGCTCTTTGGTGGTAACTGGTCATTGCTACTGGTGGGCTCACTCAATTTCTCTCTTCACTAGAGAGTTGGGGGCTAATTTGGAATTATGTCTTTGGTTTGTGGGGCACTGCTATTTCAAAACTCTTAGACTGTGGGTCCAAGGTTACACTCAAAGGGATCTGAGGGGAAAGGGTGGTTAAGGAGGTGGTGATTGTTTGATTGTTTCTGGCACATTCTGCTTTCTGTTTGTCCCTTGGGGTTCCTTGTGCTTCAATAAATCACATGCAAAAATTTCCAGGGGAGGGCACTAGCAACTGGGCCATGGGGTTGGTTCAGGACAGGCTTTCTTAATTAAGGGCAAGGCATTTGAACTGATATTTATTGAATTGAATTGAAATGTCTAATGAATTGAATTGAAGAGAGGGTAGGGAAAGTCTTTTGGGAAACATTTTTTCCTGTTTCCCAAAAGAATACGTGCAACTGATTGCAAAAATGTATGCATAGGGGTGGCTAAGTGGCGCAGTGGATAAAGCACCGGCCCTGGAGTCAGGAGTACTTGGGTTCGAATCCAGTCTTAGATACTTAATAATTACCTAGCTGTGTGGCCTTGGGCAAGCCACTTAACCCCATTTGCCTTACAAAAACCTAACCCCCCCAAAAAAAACTGTATGCATAAGCATAGGGACACCTGTTATCTTATTGCAATCTGTACTCTAATAGAAGTAGAAGAAATAAAACAATCCTGATTTCTCTATGTTCTGGAAGACTATTATCTTGCAGAGGAGTTCCTTCAATAATATACAGTGGGCTAGAGGGACAACACAATTATTATTATTATTTTTTTGCTAAGAATATAAAATATGTCCTCTTAGGGTTGGGATGGTCATATAACTTGTTATCCTGGAGGTAAAGGAACAATCTGAGCAGCATTCATTAGAACCTGCTACAGCACTGCCATCCCTAATCTATCTTGGACCTTATAGTAGCAGGGTGTCTAATTATGCCTAAAATTTACTACTTTCTCTCCTAAGCTACTTATCTTTCCAATTCTTTCTTCAGAGCTTTTATGTCATTTAAAACATTTTATTTAATTTCTTCTAACTTTTCCATGTAGTCCTTGTGGAAAAATCATTTTTCTTCTTTGAGCCTCTGCTTGCAGTTGTTAGGGGATTATTTGCTCCTTCTTTATGGAGATCTCTAAATTTGCAATAATTATTTTACCGGTCAGCATTTCTTTTGATTTTTTTCATCTTTACAATTTTGCTCCTCAACTGGGGCTTCTTGCCTGCTGCTGTTCTTTTAGATGGGGGTGGCTGACCGTATTTTGGTTTGCTCTAGGTCCACTTGGCTCCTGCACTGACCTGAGTTAGCCCCACCATCTCACACCAACCCTTGGAGCACTTATGAGAGCTACATCTTCAGGGATTTTTTAAATTGATATTTTATTTTATTTTTCCAATTACATGCTATGAAAGTTTACCAACAATCATCCACATGCATATTTATGTTACATATTTTTCATCCACCATCTCTTTCCCTCCCAGAGGTGAATGGTGTAGTGAACATTGTACATGTACATTTGTGTTTACCATGTTGACATATTAGTTATTTTCTACATGAAGAATTAGAACTAAGGGAAAAGAAAGAAAGCCATGGGATAGGAAGGAAAAACAAAAGAGAATTTTTTTTAAAAAAAGGGAACAATGTTCATTCAGATACTGTATTCTGGTCTGTGTGTGTGTGTGTGTGTGTGTGTGTGTGTGTGTGTGTGTGTGTTTTGTTTTGCTCTATTTTGTTTCTGTTTCTTTGTCTGCATGTGGATGGCATTATCCATAACAGATTTTTCAGCATTGTTCTAGCTCTCTGAACTGCTTAAAGGAATTGTATCTATCAAAGTTGATCAACTCACAATATTGTTGTTAATGTGTACAATGTTCTCTTGTTTCTGTTACCTTGGCTGAGCAACAGTTTCTGTAGATCTTTCCATGCTTCATGGTTTCTTAAAGAATAATTGTGGGCATCTAGGTGACACAGTGGATAGAGCACTGGTCCTGGAGTCAGGAGTACCTGAGTTCAAATCTGACCTCAGGCATTTAATAATTACCTAACTGTATGACCCTGGGCAAGTCACTTAACCCCATTTGCCTTTCAAAAACCTAAAAAAAAGAATTGTTCTCAAGAACATTTATATAGCATAATTTGTTCAACTATTCCCCCAATTGATAGACATCCCCTCAATTTCCAATTCTTTGCCACTGCAAAAAAAAAAAATTTACTTTGAATATTTTGGAACATGTGGCACTTTCCCCATTTTTTATGATTTCTTCTGGATATAGACCTAGAATTGATATTGCTGGGTCAAAGGGTATGATCTTTGGGCATAGTTCCATATTATTCTCCAAAATGGTTGGATTAGTTCATGACTCCACTAATAGTGCATTAATATTCCAATCCTCAGACAACCTCTCTAACATTGGTTTTTTTTTCCATTTTTGTCATTTTGGCCAATTTGATAGGTGTGAGGTGGTACCTCATAATTGCTTTAATTTGCATTTCCCTAGTAATGATTTGGAACACTTTCTCAAATGACTATATATAACTTTACTTTCATCGTTTGAAAGCAGCCTGTTCATATCATAACCATTTGTCAATTGGGGAATGACCTGAACCATATAAATTTGATTTAATTCTCTATATCTTTTAGATATGACACTTTAATCAGAACCCCTTCCTGCTTTTCTTCTAATCTTGGGAGCATTGGTTTTATTAGTGCAAAGCCTTTTTCATTTAATAAGGTCAAAATCATCCATTTTACAATTTATTGTGTACTCCCTTTTTTGGTTTGGTCATAAGTTTCTCCCTGGTTCCATAGATCTGACAGAATATATCTTGATCTGTTTAATGTCTAAATCCTGTACCCATCTTGACTTTATTTTGGTATAGTGGGTCTATGCCTAGCTTTTTGCCATGCTATTTTCAGTTTTCCCAACAATTTTTGTCAAATAGTGAGTTCTTACCCCAAAAGTTAATGTCTTTGGGTTTGTCAGACAATAGATTATTATGGTCATTTAGTATTGTTTCTTTTGTACTTATCCTAATCCACTGATCCACATCTACTTTCTTTCTTTCTTTCTTTCTTTCTTTCTTTCTTTCTTTCTTTCTTTCTTTCTTTCTTTCTTTCTTTCTTTCTTTCATCTCTCTCTCTCTCTCTCTCTCTCTCTCTCTCTCTCTCTCTCGCTCGCTCTCTCTCTTTTTCTTTGTCTTTGCAAGTCTTTGGGATTTAGTGACTTACCCAAGGTTACACAGCTAGGGAATTATTGTGTCTGAGGTAAAATTTGAACTCAGGTCTTCCTTACTCCAGGACTGGTGTTCTATTCACTACACCACTTGATTCTATTTCTCTATTCTATTTCTTAATCATTACCAGGCAGTTTTGATGACTGTTGCTCTATAGTATAGTTTTAGATCTGGAAGAGCTAGGTCACCTTCCTGTACATATTTTCATCATTTCTCTTGATATTTTTGAACTTTTTTTGCTCTAGACGAATTTTGAAACTGTTTTTCTAGTTTAGTAAAATAGATACATGGTAGTTTGATTGGTATCACACTAAATAATTTAATTTGGGTAGAATGGTCATTTTTTTATATTAGCTCGCCATAAACATAAGTAATTGATATTTGCCAGCTGTTTAAGATCTGACTTTGTGTGAAAAGTATTTTGTAATTGTGTTTATACAGTTTCTGGCTTTGTCTCAGGAGGTAGAGTTTTAAGTATTTTATATTAGCTGCAGTTACGTTAAATAGAATTTCTCTTACTATCTTTTGCCCTTGAATTTTGTTGTTCATATATAGAAATGCTGATGGTTTATGTGGGTCTATTTTATATCCTGCTACTTTGCTAAATTTGTTTTGTCAAGTATATTTTTAGGTGATTTTCTAGAGTATATCATTTTCTAAGTATATCATCATATCATTTGCAAATAGTGAGAGTTTTGTTTCTTCATTGCCAATAATAATTCCTTCAATTTCTTGTTCTTCTCTTATTGATAAAGTTAGTATTTCTAATACATATTGAATTAGTAATGGTGATAATGGGCATCCTTGTTTCAACCCTGATCTTATTGCAAATGCTTCTAGGTTATCCCTATTGTTTAGAATATTTATTGATGGGTTTAGATAGATGTTTCTTATTATTTTAAGAAAAGCTCTATTTATTCTTATACTTGCTAATGTTTTTAATAGGAATGGATGCTGTATTTTGTCAGACTTTTTCAGCTTCTATTGAGACAATCACAATTTAGTTCTGAGTGAGTGAGCTTGGGGTCTCCCACTATTGCAGCTTTGCTGTTTATGTCTCTTTGTAATTCATTTAGCTTCTCTTTTAAGAATTTGAATGCTAAACCACTAGGTACATATATGTTTACTAATGAAATAACTTCATTTCCTGTGGTGCCAATAAAGATGTAGTTTCCTTCCTTATCATTTTTAATGAGATCTATTTTTGGTTTTGGTTTGTCTGAGATCAGAACTGTTTACCCTAGTTTTTTTTTTATTTCTGTTGAGGCATAATGTACTTTGCTCTAGTTGTTTAACTTTATACCCTGTATGTAGCTTTCATTTTCAAATGTGTTTCTTATAAACAACATATTATAGGATTCTGATTTTTAATCTATTCTGCACTTCTGTTTTATGGAAGAGTTTATCCCATTCACATTTACAGTTAAGATGATTAATTCTGTATTTCCCTCCATGCTAACTTTCCCTTTTATTAATCCCTTTTCCCCTTTTCTTTTCCTTCCCATCCCTCCCCCCTACTTCCATGTAGGGTAGAATAGATTTTTAAACCCAATTGGGAATGTGTGTTAGTCCATCTCTGGGCCAAATCTATTGACTAGGATTTACTCAGTGTTCACACTCTTCCTTCTTAGTGCCTCTTCTCCTGGTGTTATTTATGCACTAATGCCTAGTCTTCTTCTAGTATAGTCCTTTTTATGTGTTTATTGTTTTAACCCTGTCTTGTATTTACATCCCCTTTGTCAAAATATACTACTTTTATCTGACCTGATAGAAATACTATTCTCAAAGGTTGATTGATTGATTACTTGATGATGTTTATCTATTATTTTCAAAGAAGACCACAATATCAGGAAGGTGATGCCATGACAAGCACATGAATTGGATTTGAGTGAGGGGGTGTTATGCTAAGTCACCAGCTAAACTTCCTCCTCCAGAGCCCATCTGGGTCCAGTGGCCAGATATGAATCAGGACTACTAGAGATGTCCCTGGATGTGAGGTAATCAGAGTTAAGTAACTTGCTCAAGGTTGCATTAGCTAATAAATGTCAGAGGATGGATTCGCACTCTCATCCTGCTGATTTCAAGGCCAGTACTCTATCCACTACACCATTTAGCTGCCCTGATTGAAAAGCAGCAATGTCCCATAGTCAATAAGGACTCTTTTCTCTTCTATCTTATTGGAAATACTCTTCTCTGGGGCAGCTAGGTGGCTTAGTGAATAGGGCACTGGCCCTGGAGTCAAGAGGACATGAGTTCAAATCTGGCCTTAACACTTAATAATTACCTAGCTATGTGACCTTGGGCAAGTCACTTAATACCATTGCCTTGCAAAAAATCAAAAAGAAAAAAGAAAAAAAGAAGTGTACTCAAGATTATAATCACTTCATATACTCATATAAAGTAATTTGATATATACATATATACATTATGTATTTATTATAAATACATACACACATGCACATATATATACACAAATATATGTATATATATATATATACATACATAAAGAAAAATGACTTTACCCCCTTTTCAAGTACCCCATACACACAATCCTTATGAGCCAAAGCATCTTGCAAAACCAAATCATTTCATGAACTATTTATATCCTCACTTCCCAGCATACTTTCTCCAATTGGAGCCAAAGTGTCAAGCAAAACCAAATCTCTTCATCATGTTTTCATGTCAGTCCCTCTAAGTATACTTTCTCTATTTGTCTCTATAGTACTCCATCCATAGCCCTACAATCCTCCCCAACCACAGTATCAGGTACACTCTCTCCCACTATCCCTTTAGTACCCTGACCATGCTACTAAAGCCCACATTAAGTAAAATATGGATTAAGACAAAATCAATTCCTAATCTCTTTATGTTTTCTAAGTATGCTCTCACCCTCTGTTCTATTGTATTACAAACTTCTAGATATCTAGCAAAATAAAGTCACTTGTGATTTCATTATGTATAGAGCCCCTAAGTACTGGGACACCCTGAAGGTCTCTCTCAAGAACTTTTGAATTGTTTGTAAGGCATGGAAGACACTGGCACAGGACTGCCTGGTATAGGGTGTGCTGATCAGAGAAAGTGCTGAGCTCTATGAGCAAGGCAGAATTAAAGTAGCTCAAAGGAAACATGAAATATATGAGTTTAGATTAAACACCTCAGGTGTTCACCTGAACTATTTGTGCCCAAACTATGGTAGAACATTCTGAGCTCATATTGGTCTGAACAGTCATAGTTGGGCACACCATAATTTGTTTCAAACATAGTGATGTCATTTTGATCTTCTTTGATAATGAAGGACAAGAACCAACCATACCTATATCCTCTAAATATATTTTCTTCAACTATATTTAACCCTTTAACTATGCTAAGAGAAATTCAATTCTCAAAAATTTCAAGTGTAACCTTTGTAAGTAGGGCTGTAGACAATTTAATGTTCTTGACTAACATTTGTTTTTTTTTCCCCCTCTTTCCATTTAATTTTTTAATGTATCTCTTGAGTCTCTGTTCAGTTCTGGTCTTTTGATCAGGAAATTTTAAAAGCCCTCTATTTCATTGAACATTCACCTTTTTCTCTGACAGAATATGCTGAATTTTGCAGGGTAGAAAATTCTTGGTTGTAATCCAAAGTACTTTGCTCTCCAAAATATCATCTTTCAAATCCTCTGATCCTTTATTATTGAAACTGATAAGTCCCGTGTAACTCTGATTATGGTTCCTTTGTATTTAAATTGTTTCCTTTTTTTGCTGACTGAAGTATTTTCTCCTTTATTTGAGAATTCTGGAATTTGGTTATAGTCCCTAGAGTTTTTATCTTGGAGTCTCTTACTGTAGGTATTCTGTGTATTCTTTCAAGGACTATTTTGTCTTCTTTATCTAATATATTGGGACAGTTTTCCCTCACTTCCTGAGAGATATTTTCTAGGTTCTTTTTTTTGATCTAGGCTTTCTGGTACACCACTAATTTATAAATTGTCTCTTCTACAACTATTTTCTAGGTAATTTGTTTTTTTCTAAAAGGTACTTGACATTTTCTTCAGATTTTTTTCAGCCTTTTGATTTTGTTTGATGGAATCTTGATATCTCATAGATTCATTAGTTTCTATTTGACCAATTCTAATTTCTAGGGTTTTGTTTTCTTTAGCTTTTGTGTTTCACTTTCCAGTTGGTTAATTTTGTTTTTTATGAGTTGCATTTCCTTTCCAGTTGGTTGATTTGAGTTTTAGGTGAGTTGCATTCCTTTTCTTGTTGGTCAATTTTATTTTTTGAAGTTATAGTCTTTTTCTAGTTGGTTATTTTTCACTTTTAAAGAGTTGATTTTTTTGGCGAATTTTTCATAATCTTCCTGCATGATTTTCATTTCTTTTTTCCATTTATTTTCTTCCTTTATTCTTTTGTTTTTTAAATTCATTTTAAAGCTCCTCTTATGAGGGTTTGAATTTGAGGCCAATTCATAGACTCTTTTGAGACCTCCCTTGTAATTTGTCACTTCTTTCTTCTTCTGAGTTGGAGTTATCATCTCTATCTAAATAGTAACTTTCTATTGTTACTGCTCTTTTAGTTTTTTTTTTTTTTTTTGCTCAACCTTATTGTTGAGCTCAGCTCCTGGGGTTTAGGGAGTATAGTTATGAGTTTTTTGTGCAGGGTCTCATCCCTGATTTATCGATGGCCAGGGTGTTATCTATGCAGAAGTTTGTTTTCTCTTTTATAACCAGGCTCTGCCTGTGCAGTGATTTGTTACCAACCCAGTCCTATTTTTTTGCCCCAGCATTCCCAGGGCTCAGACTTTGTCTGGGTTTGGAACCCTCCCTGCTGACTTGCTATCTAGCTTCCAGGACTTGGACTGCACTATGGCTAAAAGCCTCCTGCTGGCTTTTCAGCTCTCCTGCCTAGCTGGGATTTATTTCCCTTTCCTCCCAAAGAGACAGATCTTCACTGAAGATCCTTCAAGATGTCTGCAGTTTAAAACTTGTTTTGATCTTTTTTGGGGGGTGGGTGGGATCTGTAACTTTAATGTCTGTGTATAAGTTTCATTTAACATTATATAGGGAAAAGCTTCAGGAGCATTCCAGCTGCACACCACCATCTTGGCTCTGCCCCAGAAGTCCAGGGATTTCTTTGATGGTTTTAGATAATGTTCTAGGGAACCGGGAAGCCATAAGCTTGAGGTATCCTGGTTTGAGAGCTACTTCCTAGGGTTCCTTCATCTTCAACCTAAGGTTTTTTGACCCTAAGGCTTTCTTAGGAAATTTTCCACTCTTCTTGCTTCTGGACACAGAACTTTGTAGATTATACTTATCCCTGACCCATCTCTGGTTGAGTGAGTAGCCTGTCTGACCAAGCTAGTGTTGGCTTTCCTGGGAGGGCTCTCTTCCTTATGACTTTGTGTTACAGTGATAATGATAGTGACAAAATAACACTGATCCATAAAAATTTAAGGATAATGCTTTTGCCATAATAAATACTCATAATCTCTAAGGTACATGGAAAGAAAAGCTTTCAAAATATAGACCTAGTAAAAGAAATCAAAACTGTCCATTATACCCTGCTGAATCATCAGCACCATCACCATCATTATCAATCAACAGAAGATAAGATAGCATCCTAATAAAGATCAGAAGTTGCCCAAAGATGCTTCCAGTTAATTTAAACAAAGTGAACTTTCTTACCAATACTTTTACTTGTATATAAAATACAATTTTCCCACATATCTGTGCAATAAATTGAAGAATATAAAATATTAAAAATTGTAAAATAGTGACTCATTTCAAGATTGTTTCTAGGGGAAGATAACAAATATTTATTTAATACCATCTGTGTGAAATGAATTCTGAACTTTATAAATGAAAATGTAGTTCAAAAGTATCAGCAATGAGTTGATTTGATTTTGTATGAGGTTGTCTGTGTGTGTGTGTGTGTGTGTGTGTGTGTGTGTGTGTGTGTTCTCTCAGGCAGAGGAAAGGTAAGGTTTGCAGAGGAGACAGAGGAGAGCTTTGTGCACTGTGAGCAATGAGCAAGCATAGTCTTCTCCAGAGCACTCACTTTCCCTTGGAGGCTGAGCTTTGAAACATGTGGGGGCTGCTCTCCTTAGCTCTTCTCATCACTACTTGGATTTCCCAGGTAAGCTCTGACCTGTTGATCTTCCTATCTCAAGGGGCTAGAGGAGCTCTTGTTTCTTTAGGTAAGAAATGTAAAAAAAGAGGAAGAAAAAGAAGAAGGCAAATGGGGTGATACAGATGGCGGCAGGGAATTGCTTGAGGAAACACAATTAGCTAGCTATTTCCACACTGAATAAAATCTTGTATTAGCTTAAGTACTGAATGAATAAAAGGGATTTCAGACAGGACTCTTATTGCTGTAACTAGCATCTCTTTTTCAAGGTATTTTGATTTTTTTCAAATAATTTGGGGAGTACTGGTGGAGGGATGGGGTTTGGGTGATTTTCCTTGATAAATCACCTCTTTGGGAAGTAGATGATTTGGCAATCATCTCATTGCCGGGCCCCACAGTAGGGGTAAACATTGCCTCTTCATTTCCATTCCAGGCCAGGGCCCAGCTTTCCACAACCTGGTTACAGAATGTGCAAAAGCCTCCTGGAAAAAACAGACTTTTGCAAACAAAAAGTTTCCGTTATGTCTGCTCCTGTTTGGAAGAAGAGTTGAGGGAACAGTTACCTCTTACAGTTTATAACAGACTTTTCCTCTCAGCATGTATATTTTTCACTTCTTTTAAAGAGCTAGGACTATTTTTGAAATATTTAAAGATCTGTCTCCAAAGAAAAGTTTGTTTTCAAAATAAAATGATCCTGTGTGGGCTTGCCACTGACTCAATTTTAAAAACAAACAACAAACAAAACAAAACAAAAAATGGGGTAGGAGTAGAAGTAGACCATGGTTAAATGATTTATTTGTATTCCCTAGGAATTAATGATATACAGTCATCTATTTTTAAAATTCATTCAGCGTTTTAGAAAATATGGCTTCTTGAGAGTGCAAAATAGAATTGTCAGTCTGGTGGTCTTAGAACAACTTCAACAGTATTTTATTGTGAGAACCTGGAGACCTCTTCATTATGGCTATTACTATATTTTTAATTTTTGCTTTTCTGGTTTTGAGGAAAGACAATATTTTTCTTCTAATTGTATTTCATAGAATTGCATCTGGAATAGGCCCAGAAGTCTTCTAATCCAATCATCAATTTACATCTAGGGAAATGAGCCGCAGGGAGGTTAAAGGTCAAATGGGTAGTAAGTAGCAGAGTCAAATTAGAATCCAGGTCTTCTGACTCAAAATTCTGTGTTTTTTCTACTCCATCATGGTGCCCAGTGCCTAGAATGGTGTTCTTGGGGGTGCTTAATAATTAATTGTTGACTTGAATTAGTTCAGGAGTTGACTCTAAAGGGTTAGAAATGGGCAGAGAAGTCAAGGTGAGGGAAGGAGAGAAAAGATAGAAACAGGTTGTATAGCAATAATATGTGTGTATGTGTATATACATATATATATATGTATATACACACACACACACACACAGATTTTTGGGGAGAGGTGAGGGCAGGAGAGTTCTATACCTGCAATTTAGTATATTTAGGAAATTCCCAGTGAAGAAACTTATTCTATGTGGAATGGCAACTTTTTTTCAACTCATCTCAGAGAGATGATTCAGACACTGCACAGTCAGATAACTTGTCCACATGGCTACCATATTTCATGGTCAGGCCTTAACCCCATGTCTTCTCAGATTCTAAGGCCAGCTGTTTACTCACTAAACCATATGATCTCTAACACCACACTAGATTTTTTAAAAAATGATCACAGTTGAGAGTCTATAAAACTGAATTATGTTTTATCAATCTTGACCATAGATAGCTATTCAGATGGGTATATGAAAAATACAGGAAAATGTAGGGAAAAGGGGAAATTCAGGTAAGCCATGTTAAATTAACTGCCATTTCTATGCTCTGTAGTAATGTCTATTTTGGTAGTATAGGTTAACCATTGCTAAATATGACCAAACTCCAATGATAAGACAATTTTTCTTTAAGTAAAATCTGAAAGGGGTTTGGGTGGGTAGGTGAAGCAGAATAGGATTATAGATCATAAATTTAGAGCAAGAAAGAACATAATAAGCCTCTGTTCCAGTTCCTTCCTTCTAGAGATGGGTTGGAAGATCATAATAGCTTGTAGGCTTCAAGATTAGAACCCTAAGTTTTCCTTCAAGTTCAGTATACTACTCACTATATCAAATGAAGCTTTTATAAAAGAATTTAAAAAGGTAAATCCATAACCATCATGCATGTAGCATCAAGCATTTATGATGCTATGGGGCTAAGAGGTTTAGAAGATGCAGATATTACCCTTTTCTTGCCTACCTCATGGAATTGCAGGGGCATTTGCGAAAGGGAACAATTGCTTGTAATCCTGCAGGGGTATTTCAGGGAATCAGGAAGAAGCCAGAAAACTGGTATGGTTAGTAATGGATAAATTAGTCAATGTATAATTCAGTGCTGTGCTGTGTAACACTAGCATGGAGAACTTGTCTGATGCTAATTATGACTCCATTCAGAATTTATAGGACTGAAAAATCAGCCTAGTCTTTAATTGTCAAAAAGAAATGCTTTTGGGAGGGCAGTGGGACTTGAGCTAGAATTAAAGAATGAGTGGAAGTGCCTAATAGCTTAGTGTGATCCTTAATGTCAAACTATCTATAAGTCCTGTTGCAGTGTTCAAGGCAATGGTCAGGCTACTGATGGGGAGTCTGTAACAAAGGCAACAGAAGTGACTGAAGTGCATCAGAGGAAAGAATTTTGCCACTGGCCATGCCAATGCCCTCAGCAGAAGCCCAGATGCTCACCTGGGGTGAGCCTGGTGAAGGACGGCTGTGGGTGTTGTAAAATCTGTGCCAAGCAGCCTGGGGACACCTGCAATGAGGCAGAGGTCTGCGATTCCCACAAAGGTCTTTACTGCGACTACTCTTTGGATAAACCTAGGTATGAGACAGGAGTGTGTGCATGTAAGTGACATATTTCCATCTTCTTCTTGACACCTGGGGCAAGGATGAGGAAGGAGTCTCCCCTTCAACACTGATGGGATTAAAACAACATGTAAAACCCTGAGAGAGGCAGTATGATATAGTGGCTATCAGGAAGACCTAGGTTTAAGTTCTTACTTTAATATATAATGTACAATCATAGGCAAGTAGCCTAACCTTATAATGTTCCTGGCAGTGAGATTATAAAATATAGGGAATTGTCCATTTAAATTTATAGAGAGAGTTTTCACTTATTATTATTATTATTATTATTATTATTATTATTATTCACTTATTATTATAGAGAGAGTTCTTACACTTATTAAATCATGATCCTGGGTTAATAAATTATGAGGAAAAAAAAGTAAAATTAAAACTTACGTATATATAGTAAAGTTTTACAAAACACTTTCAACACCTGACTGGTTTTAGGTGGTACAGGTAGAATGATGACTCTTTTTAGATCAGTGAAATGAGGGACTTGTTTATGATCACTGTGAGTAAATGAGGTGGGATCCAAACCCAGATCTCCTGATTCTGAAGCCAGTGCTCTATTCACTCATGTTACTGCTTTTCATATAGTGGAAAGAGTACTAAACATGGAATCAGGAGACATCTGGGTCTCTTAATGAACATGAATTTCAGTTTCTTCATCTATATGACAGGGGACAATACTTGTACTACTACCTGAAATAATTGCTGTGAGGAAGAAGCTTTGTAAACCCTTAAAGCATGAAATAAGATGTGAGCTATATATTATTATTATAATTATCATTCAGATACTGCTTTTGTTCTTTGGCCACAGGTTTTCAAATGAACTAAATGAACTAGTTAACTATAGCTTACACTTTCAATGTGTGAGAATCATGAGTGTAACATAGCTTGGTAAAGATACCACAAGGTGCTATATCTGTGAAAGTCAGCAGATGGTACCTGGAGCTTCATATACCCATACCCACACACACAGCCATACTCATACCCACCTCCCCTTACCCTCCACTACAATGATATCTATATCTATCTGTCTATATCTATCTATCTATCTATCTATCTATCTATCTATCTATCTATCTATCTATCTATTCAGATGCACTCCCAGTCTTAATACACTCCCTAAAACTCAGGATTTGAATTCAAATCAAGGAGTGAAAAACAGTACCATCAAAATCATAACTTGCCAATGTTCCATTCCCTCCTAGGTTTCCTGATCTTGCTTTCCCTTCTCAGAAAAGCCCCCCCCCCCCAAATTAATTTGCCTGGAGTTCAAACTAAATGGAATTTCCTAAAAGAGAATGGAAAGTAAAAAGAAAAATATTAAAATGTAAAGTGGATTGAGTAAGAGTCTGTCTCAAATCTCTTCTATATTATGCCTCCAGTTTTTCTCAAAGGAGGCAGAAGTTTCTGCTTTCCACTATTCCTTGGTTTAGAGATAAAAGATTTCCACATACTACTCTTCCTGGATCCAACCATTAACTTCTTTCTTTCTTTTTTTATTTTATTAAAGATTTTATTTGAGTTTTACAATTTTTCCCCCAAGCTTACTTCCTGTCCCCCCCATGGAAAGCAATCTGTCAGTCTTTATTTTGTTTCCATGTTGTACATTGATCCGAATTGAGTGTGATGAGAGAAATCATATCCTTAAGGAAGAAACAAAAAGTATAAGAGATAACAATATCAGACAACAAGATATCTGTTTTTTCTTCTAAATTAAAGGGAATAGTCCTTGAACTTTGTTCAAACTCCACGGCTCTTTATCTGGATACAGATGGTATTCTCCATTGCAGACAGCCCAAAATTGTCCCTGATTGTTGTACTGGTGCCAGTCTGGACCTTTCAAGGTTCCACCAAACTGAATTTACACCATAATGTAAATGTAATTCATCTTCTTTATGGTTAACCCCCCACACTGTAGCTATTATATTTTCATGCTTTGGCTTTCCTAGGTGCTTAAAAATCCGGAAAATTCAAGAGGCTGGTGACTATTGTTTAGTAGATGGCTGCTTGAACATTAGAGATTGTGTTAGGAGAGATATTCACACAGAATTTTTAAAAATTTCTAATTCCCTTTTTGTATATTTAGGTATTATTGTGAGGGTTTGCAATGTATTATACATAGTAGAGACTTTTACACCACAAAAGATATAGAGAGTGGCGAGATTCAAATAAATTAACAACCAGTTGTCTGCTCTAATGACCATTTTAAGTATACAAAAAAGATATACCGAAAGAGAGTTTAATATTTCATGCATTTAATACTCAAATAAGAATAATAAAAGAAGTATACAAAACTAGATTGTGTTAAATTACAGTAAGCAAATTTAAGGATTGAAAACAACCACATGATCACAACAGCCAATGATGGAACAGACACTGAGCCAAAACTCATTTTACTTATTCTAACTCCTTTTTCTTCTACTTCCATGGCTTCCCAAAGGGGTGAAAAGATAACTCTTGAAATCTATATTTCTATTGGCTCATTGTGTCCCAGCTTCCTATTGGTTTCACAGTTTCACAGAACAACAGCACACTCACAATATCTTGAGGGAATTTTGGGCATAACACAAAGTGGAAACAGATGACCACTTGTCACCCTCTGGTTGTTTGGCACTTTTTCCTCTTTATGTTATATATTTGTTTACTGAAGTAACAAAAATAATGGAATTAAAATGTAGTATTTCACCAAAGGTATAATGAGTTTTAAGAAATGAGTAAATAAATAAATATTGCAAGCATAGTTCTTTCAAATTTTTTTCACCTATAGATGGAATAAATATCACCATGGGCTCTCCAGAAAATGTTGCGAAGATGAATGATAAAATAAATAAAAAAGATGAAGGAATGTAAATTTGTGATTTCCACATTGGGCAGCTGCCCAGGCACCCACAAGTGCCATTTTTAACAACTGTTTCACTAAACTCAACATAAAATTAGGTATTGGTTCTCAGAACTGATGCAAACCGGCTGAATTCCACCACTGGATATAGATATATCCTTCTATTTTTGAATGGAGATATAAAATATCAAAGTTCATTTCTTCTTTGGTAATTTGGTTGTTTTCCACTTTCAGATCTCATAGCTGTAGGATGTGAACTCAATAGGGTACATTATCACAATGGCCAAGTTTTTCAACCTAATCCCCTATACAAATGCCTATGTGTGAATGGTGCCATTGGGTGTACACCCTTATTCATACCAAAGCAAATAGACAGTCAATGCTCTGATCCCAAAGGTGGGAAAAAGTCTGACCAATCCTACTGTAGCTTGAGACTACTGCAACAACAGATATCAGCGAGCTACCAAGAAATGCCAGGTGAGTACAACTGGAGCTGAGTTAAAAATGAATGTTTACTGATTTTTTTCTTATTATTTAGCATCCTGGGTTTGTTTTGTGAAGCTGGTACCTTGTTCATAGTAGATCATTAATAAATATTTGTTGATTTGATTGATCTAATTTTGGTGTTGATAGTATATGGTCATCTGAGTGTTTACCTTTTATTATTATTTATTCGGAACCCTTGATCACAGATCATTGACCAACTGGGATTAAAAGGATGATGAGATACCAACTCATCTAGACCTTTGCCTTTAGGCAGGTGAATTGTTGGCAAAGGATATTTTATGATTTTCTTTGGTAAAGCATCCTAGCCTTTAAAATAACACTTTTGATTTTCATCTTCCATCCTCTTCTTGAAACTCCTTCCCTCTCATCCTTCTGGGAAATTTTTCCAAGATTTACTTACACTATGTCATGGTCAATTATTACTATGTCCCAATGACAGATATTTAAAGATATATTTTCAATGTGAAATCAAAAGAAATTGAAATCTATCTGAATTAAAAATATATTTGGAATTAGAAGTATTGTTTTATTCTATGTGTATAATTTGAACTTGTAAATATATATATGTATATGTATGTATATCTGCATACACATGTATATTTATACACATATATACAAATATGTAAATATATGTATATTTACAAATACAAAAAGTCTCCCTATCTTACCTAAGCTAGAAGAATAGTGACTTCTCCTGAACCCGATCCCAGTGCTGGTTAATGAGAAGACTTGGACATGTTCCATTTCTGATCTGGGTCATTTTGCCCTTCTGGGGCATTCTAGTGCCCCCTTCACTCAGGGGCTCCTCATATTGTTGCCGGGTTCAGCATGGATGCTTGATTGGCTTTAAGCACATTTCATCTCAGAACTCCTGAACTCAAGCCATCAAGTAGCTTTGATCTCCTCTGAAATACCTGGTTCAAATACATTTTTCTGTGGAAAACTATTTTGATACCCAATTAATGTTTAATTTAATTTGAAAATAGGCACAAAATCACTATTATTACTCTTGTGTGTATATACTTTACTAATACAACCTTTTAAAATTTTTATTTATTTATTTATTTATTTTGAATCTTACAATTTTCTTCCTAATATCGCTTCCCTCCCCCACCCCCGACAGAAGGCAGTCTGTTATTTTCTAAGCTATCTTACCCTTTAGAAGGTACATTTATAATCACAGAAGGAAGGATCAAACCATGTTTACTTTGTATCCAGGACCAATTTGTTAATACTTTATTAAATGTTATCTCAATTGCTCCTCATAATAACCCTGGGAAGTAGGTACTATTATTATCCCCATTTTACAATTGGGGACACTGAGTTAAACAAAGTTTAAAATCATTTTCCTAGGATCTGAGGCTAGATAAGAACTCAAGGTTTCTTGACTCCAAGCTCAGGGTTCTAACTATTGTACCACCTAGTTGCCTCATAAACATTATGCCATTTACTCCTCACAACAATCCTGGGAGGTAGCTTTTATTATTATTTCCATTAACTGAGACACAGAACAGTTAAGTAATTTGCCCAGGGTCATATAACTAGATTTAAATTTGGGTCCTTCTGACCCAAGCCTAGAGCTCTAGCCTCTATGGCATGTAGTTGTCCACTGATAGGCATTAATGTCCATTGATAGACATTAATGCAGGCTAAGATTGTGGAATGAAGAGCCCAGATCCTATACAAATAAATATTCGAAAAGGCACCCTAAGGAATGATCATAAAGAAAACTGAACTGAAAAAGGTTAAAAAATTCCTTCAGCTATCCAAAACTTCACAAGAGTGCCATAAACTATATGGACTCTAAGCTGAGAAAAACCAGGTTAGGCAGAAGGCACAGTGCAAGAAAAAGGACCAACTAACCTACATTAGAATCACAGAAGGAGACAAAGCTAGATTAGCCCCCAAGTAGCTCCCACTTAAGCCACAGCAGGAGACAGAACCAGATCAGCATCTGGGATGCACAGACCAGAAATTCAGGCAGCCTACACCAAACTATAGCAGGAGTCAGGGTCAGAGAAGACCTAGGGAAGCCCATCTCCAAGTCAAAGCAGGAAAAAATATTTATTACCTGAAAAGCAAAGCAGGATATCTACTACTGATACATGTGGTTGCAGTATCAAAGTTATAGAAAGGGACAGAGTAATCAATTGGAGGTTAATGAACTGGAGAAATGATCAAGGCCAAAATTTTAAATGAATCAATTAGGAGATTAAGCCAAATCCCAGAAATTCTGTAAAAGTGAGTATTATCTTTACCACTACATCCAGAGCCAAGCAGGGTCTTCCAGCATCAACTCAGAGTAAATAAAGTGGAGTAGTAAGGGATAGAGTGCTGGGTCTAGAGTTGGGAGGACTTGTTTTCCTGAGTTCAAATCTAGTCTCAGACTCTTACTAGTTGTGTGACTCTAGCCAAGTCACTGAACTCTTTGTCTCAGGTTCCTCTTATGTAAAATGAGCTGGAGAAGAAAATGGCAAACCATTCCAGTATCTTTGTCAAGAAAACCCAAATGGGGTCATGGAGAGCTGGGCACAATAGAAAATGACTGAATAATAACAAAAGAATTTGGCCCAAGTGGAAAATAAATCCAGAAATTGAAACTGGAGATATGAGTAAACAGAAGAAAATGTTGAATACAATGAAGAAATAGCATGGCTCAAGAGAAGCCCCAAAGAAAAACCCAGAAGAGCAGAGTTAATTTCACAACAAATTGGACTTGAGCATCAGAAAAAAGAATAACATAGCTACAAGGAATAAAGAATACCTAGAAGAAATTAAGCAAGATTTTAAAAAAGTAATGTTAAATTAAACGAGAACTAGACAGAAGAGAATTAATAAGTGGTAAACTTTACTTAAAAATTGTATTCCCTGGAAATTAAAAGAGGGTTAAGGAGAAAGGAAAGTTAAGACAAATGGTTACACAAAATCAAAAATATGAACCCCCCCCAGAAAATATAGATACTCTAACAGACATTAAATGAGATTATTATTCAACCTGATCAAGAATCTTTTTTAAGTGCTATTGATGAATGAGATTCATAAACGACCTTGAATTTTCACCAACTATAAATTAAGATCCTGTTTAAGTACCAAAGTATTATTGGGATAAATTTGCACATAATTATGATGTGACATATAAAAAGTTGAAGGGATATAGTTTCTGAGTAATTAATCATTTTAGTAATCATGCTAGCAGATAATTAATAAAAAAGGATCAGTGTAGCTCTTGAATGCTAAGGAACCCTGATGGAACCCAGTCAATGATTATATGCTCTTGGAAAAATGAGTGTTCCTGAAGGTGGCAATCAAATCTGATTAGTTAACAAGTAATGAGAGGATGAATATTTATATTGAGAGGTGGGCTTATTCTAACAAGGTTCTTAGGGATGTGATTCCAATCACTCAGTCTCTATCAAAGAGACTTTTTTTATAACCAAGTCACCCCATCTATGGTAATCTAAACAAAGGAGGAATTCACTTTTACCCAGACTAGTTTGAGTAAGACATAATAGAATGTATCATTTCACCTAAACTGAAATTTCTTTACTTTTTCAATAGATCTGAATTTTCCAGCTCATTATGAGCCCTGCCTTTAAAGACTACCTAAATAACCTGTAGGGACTGATTTCTAAACGAGGAAAGAAAAGAGAAAAACCTTAGTCCATTAATATAGGAGAGAAATAATTATTTTTTCTCAATGGAAAAGAAAGTACAGCCTGAGATATGGCAAAGGAGCTAGGCTGAACTTGATTCTACCTCCCAAAGAGCTTACATTTTAATGAGGGGAGACAATATAAACAAAGGAAATGGAAAGGGTGGAGAGTGGGAGCTCCAGATGAAAGTAACCAGCACAGAGGCATGATAGAAGTCTGGAACTCAGCCTGGAGAGGAATGAGACATGGTTGGCCTGACGATCCTCAAGTCGGGGCTCGGGAAAGAGCCCTCCAATCAGAGGGAGAGGCTGTAAGTATGGAGCCTTCTTTCAGTGTTTGAATTCCAAGACTAGAGGGAGTTTCAGGCTGAAGGAGCTGGGTGGGGCATAGTAGAAGTCCAAAGAAGGGGACATTCTTGGCCTTGGCATCCTCCTTAAATGGAGTTCCTGGTGATCTTGCCAATTTCCATGGTTTCAATGATCATCTCTATATAAATAAACCTCAAATTTACATATCTCTCTCCTGAGTATCATTAAGTGCCATCTGGACAATATATATACAATATATATAATATATCTATATAAATGATAGTTATGATGACACTTCAGTGATATCTCAACCTCAACACAGTTAGAATCAAACCTATTATCTTTATTCCTAACTACCTTATTTCTGTCTTTCAGTTTTCAAGGTTTGTAACCTTGGAATCATCTTCAACTCATTTTACCTCTCCCTTTGTCTTGTCTTGATTCAATATAATAGCTCTCCAATCAATTCCCATTTCTCTACTCACATAGCTACCACTTTAATTCAGGATTTTATCATCTCTCAACCAAACATTGAAACAGACTCCTCTTTGGTTTCCTATCTATTTGCTCTCCAATCCATGCTACATACAGATAACAAAACTGAGGTTTTTAAAAGACAGGCCTGAGCATATCACCAAAACTTCTTGGGAGATTCTTTTATTACTTTCAGCATATAATACAAATTCCCATGTTTGACTTTTAAAACTCTCTACAATGTGGCACTAACCTTTCCATTCTTATTTGACATTTCTTTCACTCATGCATTAAGTTTCAGCAGAAATGATCTATTTGCTATGGAAATGTGAAATAACTGTCCTATGTATAAATGCCTTTTAGGGATATTTGGAAAAACAACTTTAGTCAGGGGGAATAAGTTTTACATGGGTTTAAAGAATATCTAGTTTCTCAATCAAGACGGTTAACTTAGAAGTTCATTAACACATTCACCTATCTTGCCCTTTAAAGTTGGTCTCTATATCACTAACTGCCTAACCCAGCTCCTTTCAGAGTATATTAACATCTCTAAAATCATAAGTCATTTATTTAAACCACATGTTGGCTTCTTATAGTGGATCCAGAATCTCTCAAAGTCTGTTATTTTTAAAAAATACCTTGAAGGCTCATAATACTATTGTCCTGTACTATTGTACCATGACTGGACTATTTTGTAAATCTTTCCCAACATTTTCCTTCCTCTTAGCTTTCAGTTATCTTTTTCACAAGTCATATTGAAATAAAGGAAAAATTTCTAGAGCTTACTATATGTTTATATTTAAATAAATATTATATACTATATATTACATTATATATGTTATATATATTACATTGTGTATTTAACTATAATATACACTAAGAGATATTCATTTCAGTAGGATATTAGTTTTTCAAATTACCAATATTGTCTTGATAAACTTCTTGTAGGGGCTAGTTCCTCAGGTCAGGATCACTTGATGTAAGTGAAACAACCTTGTAACATGATCTTTTAGATACTTGTTTGTGTATGTCTAAGCTCCTTTCCCTTGGGTGGAGTCCCAAACTTCCTATCATTTATGGAATTATGCTTTATAGGGAAGTTTTCTAGGAGGTGCTCAGGATAGAACACTTTAGAATTAGGAAGACTGAAATTAAAATCTAGCTTCAGACTTACTAGCTCTGTAACCATATTCAAGTGACTTGACTTTTGTCAGTCTTAGTTTCTTCATCTGTAAATTGGGGATAATGGAAACTACTCCCCGGTATTATGAGAAGCCTTTTGCAAACATTAAGATGCCATATAAATTCTAGCTATATTATTAATTACTTTCTGCATATAAGACATTGTGCTGGATTTTAGGGAAACAAAAATACAACATAGCTCCTGCTATCAGGGAACTTACTATATAATGGAAGATGGGTAAGTGGGGAGAGGGGAGAGAAATGTTTCAATAACTATAACATTAGGGAAAAACCCTAAATATGAAATATTAGTATATATACTTGGGGACCTGACTGGGGAGCAACATCAATTTTAAAAGAAAAACAGTGTTGTAGAATTACCTCTGACCATGAGTTCAAATTCAGACTCTGCTACTTATTTTATTAATCACATAAGTGATCATTCAATGACTCAGTTTTCTCAAATGTAGATATAAAATGAGGTTATAGTAAAGGAACTCAAGGTTTCCTGCCAGCTCTAACTTTGTGTGAAATCATTCTTTTGAGATCTACACCACAGATTTGGAGATGGGAGGGAATTTTAGATCTCAGTCCAAAGTTCTCTTTTTCAAATAATGAAAGTGAGCTTCAGAGAGAGATTATGGTCATACATGGTCATACCATGGTTAAATTATCTTTTGCCCAGTGTATTGTGATCAGTTCTGGGCCTTCTGGTTTAAAAATGACTTTGATAAGTTGGAGAATGTCCAGAGCAAGGACAACCAGAATGGTGAAAAGCATGAAGACCGCATCAGAAAGAGGAGCAGTTGAGAAACTGGAGTCATTTTGCCCAGAGAGCTCAAGGTGGATGTTAAGAGATGTTTAGAAAAGTTTGAAGGGCTGTCATATGGAGAAGCCTTTCAAAGTACAGTGTTAATTTTTTTAAATGCCCTCAAGGCTCATGATGAAGTGGTCCTCAGCATAGGAATTATTATAGTAGGGGTTCTTTTCATGGATGATTGTATCAGATGAGTCTCATCCAAGTCTTAAATTCTATGATACTTCAGAACTGGGATTCAAATCCAGGTACTCTGGTTGGCTGGTTAGCTGGGCTTTATGTTACAAAGTTGGTTTAATCTACCTCCCTGAGTCTCTCTCTGTATTAATGAGCCTTGATAGATTTCAATTCTTCTCTACACACATAGACAGACTCACACACATCCTCTCTCACATCAATATAGAGGTAGCTAGGTAGTGCAGTGTGTTAGAGTGCTGGACCTGAAATTATGAAGTTCAAATACAATCTCAATGAGTTTCTAGCTGTATAACCCTGGGCAAATCACTTAGTTATTTACCTCAGTTTCCTCACCTGGAAAATGAGCTTGAGAAGTAAATGGCAAACTACTCTAGTATTTTTGCCAAGAAAATCCCAGATGTGGTCATGGTGAGTTTGACACAACTGAAAAATAACTGAACAACATTTATATACTTAATTCCAGATAGTCTATGTTTAGAAACTTGCTTCTGCTTGGTCAGCATGAAATCATGCAATGACATAATGCTTTCTGTCTTTTCCAAAGCTTACAAGTACTAAGTTTTTATCTTTTAAAACTGCTCTTCCAAATTTCTTGCTTTTTTTAAAAATGTGTTCTTTGTTAATCAGATTTCTAAACTGGCTTAATTTTAAGTGATGAAATACACTGGATTTGCAACAACTTACTTTCCCTTTATTTATTGCAGATGTGCCAGGCTTTTAATCTACTTCCTGCATTGAGGTCTTTAAATTGCTGCCTAACATCCAGGTACCCATATTTCTGTCCTCTCTCCATCATCTATTTAATATTTCAGATGCTACTAAAGTGAAATCCATAGAAAGATATTTCTTTTGTTCAAGATATTATATAATTCAAAGCAGCTGATGTTTCTCACTTAACTAGAAGAAAAATTTCTCCTTTTTTTCTTTCAAATTAACATTTTGTCATATTGTATCCAGAATTTTTCACAGAACAGCTAAATGCAGGTTTTAAAATATTAACATTTTCCTATTTCTTTATGGCATAAATGAGAAATTGATTAAAGAAATGCTTTAGTGTCTCTGAGAATACCAACATATAGCTTGTTCAAAATTGATGAGCTTGACTCTATGACATATATGAGTCTGGACTAACACAGCAAATTCCCACTGTTACTTGGGGATGGAATAATTCTGATGTCTCCTGCTCCCCATCCAAAACAGAACTAAGCCAAATCAGATGAGAAATAGCTAGGGGAGATTACAATAGCCCTGCCCAGTTGGAATAGGAAAATTTGACTGAATTGGAGGTCCAGGGTTTAGACTGTATATTCATCAATCAAGGATTTTGCAGTGTCAGAATGTAAGACCATTTTCTTAGTCTTTAGTAAGTTTCATTTCAAATTATCCATTCAAATTATACTTTCTAACAAATTTGAACAATGAGGCACAAATTAAGGAGAAATACTATTCTTCTAGATCAGTTTGGCTCCCAAAACTCTTAAACATTTTGAAATTTCCTATCAAGCTTACATCATTCTAATTAACAACTTGCTTCTACTAACATCTATTTTAATAATTTTTTTAGATATCAAACTCAGGAAGGAGGCAACGATTGTGGTTGTGTGGGAAAAACAAGCTATAAATCAGGATGTGGCCAGGTTGAATAGCTGGAGAATAGATTAAATAGAAGGAAGCAAAATAAATAAAAAAGACTGCAATTGTACTTCATAGGTTATTTTTTAAGATCAATATATCATTCCTGTTAATAAAAGAAATTGATTTGCTGAAATTTTACTTGAGAACTTGGGAAGTGGGTTAAAGGGACATAAAATTCCTTTATGAAAAAATTAAGCTACTATGGGTATTTATTTGAGTAATGATTGGCAGGTTTTTTCTTCTTCTTTCTATTCCAGTTTATAAGAATCTCCCTCTTTTCTGGAAGAGGAAATGCCTTGTGCAAGCCACAACATGGACACCTTGTTCTAGAACATGCGGGCTAGGAATATCCAATAGGGTGACCAATGAAAATAGTCACTGTGAAATGAGGAAAGAGAAAAGACTGTGTTATATTCAGCCTTGTGACAGTAATGTATTAAAAACTCTGAAGGTAAGATTTGACTTGAAGAGAAGCAGATTTTGTGATCCTATAAGTGATTAGAATCTGAGCTGGAAGTAACTAAGAGATCACTTTTCAAACTGTTTCATTTTACAGATAAGGAAACTGAGGCCTAGAGAAGCAGTGTCTTTCCCAAGATCACACAGCTATTTAACAGCACAGCTGGGATTTGAACTCAGGCTCTTCCATCTGTTTTCTAATTATTCCCTTCCCTTTAAGTAGTTAATTCAATGTTTTTACGTTTTTAAAATTTCTTTCTGTGCCTTTTTTTCTAAGTTTTTTTCAAGGCAATGGGGTTAAGTGGCTTGCCCAAGGCCATACCGCTAGGTAATTATTAAGTGTCTGAGGCTGGATTTGAACTCAGGTATTCCTGACTCTAGGGCTGGTGCTTTATCCACTGCACCACCAACCACCCATTTCTGTGCCTTTCTAAAAAGGATTTATATTCCTTATTCTTTCTGTTCTGCACTTTTACTTTTTAAATTCAAGTTCTTTATATTTATTCTTTTAGTTGCTGTATTCTTCCTGGAATTGGAAGTTTCTTAAGTACCTATTTTGAGATTCCTGTTCTAAAAAATTATTGCTTTATAGATTTTTGTTGTCTGACTGGCCTTTTTTTCTGGTGATAATAAGAGAAGTATTGTCATAAGGTAGGTTTATTCCCATTTCCCTTATTATATAGTTTATTACTACTCTTTGCTCTTCACAGTCATTTTTTCCTACATTCATAATGAAATTTGAGTCCCTCTTGCTCTTCTGGCTGCCAGTTGCCCCTCAGGAACTTTGCATTCCTCTTCTCCTTTAGTAGGATGAGAGGTCTCTATATAAACACCAAATCCCAGTAGAATATATCCATTGTAAGCTCCATAAACTGTATTTTGAGAGCATCTCTTAATTATATCTGCTTTAGAGGTCATAAATTATTTCACAGTTCTTTCAATTTTTTTTTCAGAAGCCTCCTGTTTATGGTTTCATGCCTACTTGAAAATCCACAGTATCTTCTGCCTTATTGGGTGTTGATCATTTTTCTATTTAATATTCATTCATTAGTATCTGGGCTAAATCCTTTAGATGGTCTGGATCCATCTTTTTTTAAAATTTAAATTTATTTTTATTAAAGATATTATTTGAGTTTTACATTTTCCCCCAATCTTGCTTCCCTCCCCCCCCCCCACAGAAAGCACTCTGTCTTTACTTTATTTACATGTTGTACCTTGATCCAAATTGGGTGTGATGAGAGAGAAATCATATCCTTAAAGAGAAGAGAAGTCTAAGAGGTAACAAGATCAGACAATAAGCTATCTGTCCTTGTACTTTGTTTAAACTCCACAGCTCCTTATCTGGATACAAATGGTACTCTCCTATTGCAGACAGCCCAAAATTGTTCCCGATTGTTGCACTGATGGAATGAACAAGTCCTTCAAGGTTGAACATCACTCCCATGAAGCTGTTAGGGTGTACAGTGTTTTCTGGTTCTGACTCAGCATCAGTTCATGCAAATCCCTCCAGGTTTCCCTGAAATCCCGTCCCTCCTGGTTTCTAATAGAACAATAGTGTCCCAGGACATACATATACCACAGTTTGCCAAGCCATTCCCCAGTTGAAGGACATTTACTGGATTTCCAATTCTTTGACAGGGCTGCTATAAATATTTTTGTACAAGTAATGTTTTTACCCTTTTTCTTCATCTCTTCAGGGTACAGACTCAGTAGTGGTATTGCTGGGTCAAAGGGTATGCACATTTTTGTTGCCCTTTGGGCATAGTTCCAAATAGCTCTCCAGAAAGGTTGGATGAGTTCACAGCTCCACCAACAGTGTAATAGTGTCCCAGATTTCCCACATCCCTTCCAACAATGATCATTATCCTTCCTGGTCATACTGGCCAATCTGAGAGGTGTGAGGTGGTACCTCAGAGAAGCTTTAATTTGCATTTCTCTAATAATTAATGATTTAGAGCATTTTTTCATATGACTATAAATTACTTTGATCTCCTCATCTGTAAATTGCCTTTGCATATCCTTTGACCATTTGTCAATTGGGGAATGGCTTTTTGTTTTAAAAATATGACTCAGTTCTCTGTATATTTTAGAAATGAGTCCTTTGTCAGAATCATTAGTTGTAAAGATTGCTTCCCAATTTACTACATTTCTTTTGACCTTGGTTACATTGGTTTTATCTGTGCAAAAGCTTTTTAATTTAGTGAATTGAAATCATCTAATTGGTTTTTGGTGATGTTCTCCAACTCTTCCTTAGTCATAAACTGCTCCCCTTTCCATAGATCTGACAGGTAGACTAGCCTCTATCTTCTAATTTGCTTATAGTATTGTTTTTTATGTCTTATACCCTGTAACCATTTGGATCTTATCTTGGTAAAGGGTGTGAGGTGTTGGTTTAATCTAAGTTTCTTTCATACTAACTTCCAATTTTCCCAGCAATTTTTATCAAAGTTTTTATCCCAATGGCCAGACTCTTTGGGTTTATCAAACAACAGATTACTATAATCCTCTCCTGCTTTTACACCTAGTCTGTTCCACTGGTCCACCACTCTATTTCTTAGCCAATACCAAACAGTTTTGATGACTGATGCTTTATAATATAATTTTAGATCTGGTAGGGCAAGTCACCTTCTTTTGCACTTTTTTTTCATTAAGCTCCTGGCAATTCTCGACTTTTTATTTCTCCATATGAATTTACTTACAATTTTTTCTAACTCATTAAAGTAATTTTTTGGAATTTTGATTGGTAGGGCACTAAACAGATAATTTAGTTTTGGTAAAATTGTCATTTTTATTATATTAGTTCTCCCTATCCATGAGCTGTTGATACTTGCCCAGTTATTTAAATCTGATTTAATTTGTGTGAGAAGTGTTTTATAATTGTTTTCAAAAAGATTCTGAGTCTGTCTTGGCAAATAGACTTCCAGGTATTTTATATTGTCTGAGATTACTTTGAATGGGATTTCTCTTTCTAGCTCTTCCTGCTGTTTCTTGCTAGACATGTATAGAAAAGTTGAGGATTTATGAGGGTTTATTTTATAACCTGCAACTTTGCTAAAATTGCTAATTGTTTCCAGTAGTTTTTTAGATGATTTCTTGGGATTCTCTAGGTAGACCATCATGTCATCTGTGAATAGTGAGAGTTTTGTCTCTTCCTTCCCAATTCTAATTCCTTTAATTTCTTTTTCTTCTCTAATTGCTGATGCTAACATTTCTAATACAATATTGAATAGTAGTGATAATGGGCACCCTTGTTTAACCCCTGATCTTATTGGGAATGCCTCTAGCCTCTCCCCATTGAGTATAATGCTTGTTGATGGTTTCAGATAGATACTGCTCATTATTTTAAGGAACAGTCCATTTATTCCCACACTCTCTAGTGTTTTTAATAGGAATGGATGCTGTATTTTGTCAAAAGTGTTTTCAGCATCTATTGATATGATCATATGATTTCTGGTAGGTTTGTTGTTGATATAATTGAGTATACTAACAGTTTTCCTAATATTGAACCAACCCTGCATTCCTGGAATAAATCCTACTTGATCATACTGTATTACCCAAGTGATGACTTGTTGTAATCATTTTGCTAAGATTTTATTTAGGATTTTTTCCATCTATATTCATCAGGGAAATAGGTCTATAATTTTCTTTCTCTGTTTTAACTCTTCCTGATTTATGTAACAGTACCATATTGGTTTCATAGAAAGAGTTAGGCAGAGTTCCATCTTTCCCTATTTTTCCAAAGAGTTTATATTGGATTGGAACCAATTGTTCCTTAAATGTTTGGTAGAATTCACTTGTGAATGCATCAGGCCCTGGAGATTTTTTTTTAGGGAGTTCAGTAATGGCTTGTTGAATTTCTTTTTCTGAGATAGGGTTGTTTAGGTATTTAATCTCTTCTTCATTTAACCTGGGCAACTTATATTTTTATAAATATTCATCCATTTCACTTAGATTATCAAATTTATTGGCATAGAGTTGGGCAAAATAATTTCAAATTATTACTTTAATTTCCTCCTCATTGGTGCTGACTTCACCTTTTTCATTTATGATACTAGCAATTTGGTTTTCTTCTTTCTTTTTTTTTAATCAAATTGACCAGAGGTTTATCAATTTTATTGGTTTTTTTCATAATACCAACTTTTGGTTTTATTTATTAATTCAATAGTTTTTTTTGCTTTCAATTTTATTAATTTCTCCTTTAATTTTTAGAATTTCTAATTTGGTACTTAATTGGGAATTTTTGATTTGTTCTTTCTCTAATTTTTTTAGTTGCATGTGTAGTTCATTGATTTCCTCTTTCTCCAATTTATTCATATAAGCATTTAGAGCTATAATATATCCCCTGAGAGTTGCTTTGAATGAATCCCATAGGTTTTGGTATGTTGTTTCATTATTATCATTATCTAGGATAAAATGGTTAATTTTTTCAGTAATTTGTTTTTTGGTCCACTCAAAAATGAGGTTATTCAGTTTCCAATTTTTTCTGGGTCTATATTTCATTGGCCCAGTATTGCATATGACTTTTATTGCATTGTGATCTGAGAAATATGTATTCACTATTTCTGCCTTTCTGTAGTTGATCATTAGGTTTTTATGTCCTAGTACATGGTCAATTTTTGTATAAGTTCCATGTACTGCAGAGAAAAAGGTATATTCCTTTCTATCCCCATTCAGTTTCTTTCATAAATCTACCATATCTAATTTTTCTAACAATCTAATTACCTCCCTAATTTCTTTCTTGTTTGTTTTATGATTCAATTTATCTAGATCTGATAGTGGGAGGTTGAGGTCTCCCACTAGTAGTTTTGCTGTCTATGTCTTCCTGTAATTCTTTCAGCTTCTCCTCTAAGAATTTGGGTGCTGTCCCACTGGGTACATATATATATTCAATATTGAAATGACTTTATTGTCTATGGTACCTTTTAGGAGGATAAAGTTTCCTTCCTTATCTCTTTTAACACTATTTTTTGCTGTTGCTTTGTCTGAGATAAGGATTGCTACCCCTGCTTTTATTTACTTCAGCTGAAACAAAATATATTTTGCTCCAACCTTTTACCTTTACTCTATATGTATCTCTCTGCTTCCAATGAGTTTCTTGTAAGCAGCATATTGTAGGATTCTGGTTTTTAATCCACTCTGCTATTTGCTTACATTTTAAGGGAGAGTTCATCCCATTCACATTCAAGGTTATGATTACTAATTCTTTATTGCCCTCTGTGCTATCTTCCCTGTTTGTATTTTTCCCCCTTCCCCCCTTTTATCCATATTCCCCAGTATTTTGTTTTTGAAAAACACCCCCCTCAGTGTGTTTCCCCTCCTATACCACACCCTCCCCTTTCCCTTTTTCCCTTCCCTTCCTTTTATTTCCCCTTATTTCCCCCACTACCCTTCCCTTTCTCCATCCCCCTCCCCTTTTCCCCTTTTAATACTTGAAAGGTTAGATGTTTTATAAGTTAACTGAGTATGTGTAGGTTGACTTTAAGCCAAGTCTGATGAGAAGAAGATTCAGGTGTTTCTCCTCTGCTCCCTTCTTCCCCACTATTACCATAGGGTTTTTTTGTACCTCTTAGTGTAATGAGATTTACCCCATTCAATCCCCTCCCTCCTCCCGTCTCTTTCCTGTCCCCCTTTTTAGGGTAGTAGTGGTTTTTTTTTTAGATCCTTCTAAGTCATAGAAAATTCTGAGTGTCTGTCCCTTCTAGTTCTGTATATTCTATTGAATAGAGTTAAAATTCCTGAGAGTTATTAGAGTCTTTCTCCCAAGTGGGGTTAAAGCCAGTTAAATCCCATTAGATAGTAGTCTCATGGATAGGTCATGAATGTCCATCATTTCTGGCTAGGTGTATTCTGTTAGAGTTACATTTCTCAAGGTTTATGAGAATCTTTTTTTTTTTTTTTACCCTCATGCTGGGATATAGCCAGTTTCAACTTACTGGATTGCATTTTTCCCCCCTTTTACCGCCCCCCCCCTTTTAACCTTTTCATGTGTCTCTTGAACCTCCTGTTTGATGTCCAAATTTTCTGTTTAGCTCTGGTCTTTTCATCAGAAATTTTTGGAATTCTTCCATTTTGTTAAATGTCCATCTTTTTCCCTGGAAGAGAAGGCTCAGCTTTGCAGGAAGTAGATTCTTGGCTGCATTCCAAGCTCCCATGCTCTTTGAAATATCTCGTTCCAGGCTCTTCGATCCCTTAAAGTTGATGCAGCCAGGTCCTGCGTGATCCTTACTGTGGCTCCTTGATATTTAAATTGTTTCTTTCTGGCTGCTTGCAGGATTTTCTCTTTTATCTGATAGTTCTGCAGTTTGACCACAACATTCCTTGGTGTTTTCATTTTAGGATCTTTTTCTGGTGGGGATCGATGTACTCTTTCAATAACTACTTTGCCCTCCGATTCCATGATATCAGGGCAGTTTTCAATCACTAGATCCTGTAATATGAAGTCCAGGCTTTTTTCTCTTCAATGTTTTCAAGAAGTCCTATAATTTTCAGGTTGCCCCTCCTCGATCTATTCTCAAGGTCAGTGGTTTTATTGATGAGGTTATTTTACATTTGCTTCTATTTTTTCTATTTTTTGATTTTTGTTTAACTGACTCTTGCTGTTTCGTGGAGTCATTAGTTTCTGTAGACTCCATTATTTTTTGGGGGGAGGAGTTTTCTTCATTAACCTTTTGCAACTCCTTTTCCAATTGGTCAATTCTACTTTTGAAAGAGCTTTCCATTTGACCAATTGAGGTTTTGAAAGAATTAGTTTCTTTTTGCATTTGCTCATTTGAGGATCTGAATTATTCCCATTTTGTAATTGTCCAATTGATGATCTGAGAGATTTATTCTCCTTTTGTGTTTGTCCAATTGTACTTTCTAAGGTTTTGTTTTCTTGTTGCAAGGTATTGTCTCTCCCAAATTTTTAAGCTCCTTCCTTATTTCTCCAATGAAGTCTTTCTGTGCTGGAGACCAGATTGTATTCTCCTCAGAGGTTCTAAGTCTCTCTGAGTTGGGGTCTTTCCCTTCCAGGAATTTTTCTATGAATCCATCTTTCCACTGACCCTTCTTCATTATGCTAAGGCCTTGAGTTGGGGAGGGGCTGGTCCCCAGGGCTTGGGATCACTAAAGGCTTTACTGAGTGCAGTTTCTCTGGCTGGCCAGTAGGAGGTGCTGGTTGCCCTCTCTGGAGTGTCTGTGACCTTGGTTGGGAGGCCTTCTCCCTTTGCCCAAAGGGAGGAGTTGGAACTATTGAATTCTTTTGCCTTCAATCAATGGTGGGCTTTACCCTGGCCTGAGGTTATTCCTCAGCTGGGCTGGTTCTTCTGCTCACACACCTGGGCCTGAGGTAGAAGTAGTTTGCCTTTGTTTGGGAAGAGGTCTCTGCAATGGAGGTACCCTCAGAGTTTCTCAGACCCGAGGAGCCTCTCTCCTGAACCAGAACTCTTCTCTCAGCCTGGTCCCAGAGCTCCAGGTGGACAGCAGCAACAACAGCACCTCTGCTTCCATGTAGACCCAAGTCCCTTTTGTCCAGCCCCACCGCTGATCCAGCAGGTCCAGCTCTCCAGCCCTCAGACTCCGGGTTCCAATTCAGCTGTTAATCTGGCTGATCCGGGGCTAATCCTCCCTCTGAGTCCAGACTCACCCGCCCTAATTCGGCCAAAGCTGCTGCGGGAGACAAATCCTGAGGTAGATGTTCTTTCTCCTGGCTTTTCTTTCTGGGTTTTGTGGGTCAGATTTCTTTTAAGAGGTTTGTTTCATGTGATAGATGGGGAAGAGATCAGGAGACTTTAGAACTGTGCCTGTCTTCTCTCCGCCATCTTGGCCAGAAGTCATGGATCCATCTTCCATTGATAACATCTCTGTTAATCTGTTTGTGCTCAAGATCTTTAACTTGGTGTTCTTCCTGCTGGGAAATTATGCTGATTTTTTTTCCCCCTCATATTGACCCTATTGTTCACTTCTGACTCTTTTCAATGGTAAATTTCTTTGGAGACAGACTGTTTCAGCCTCCTCCTACACTAGCAACCTGTTTTATTGTCATCACTCTCTGCCCCGTTCTGAGGAAATAAAGGTGGATCCACATACATGCTTCTAAAGTGTTCCAGTTCCCTCTGTTGTTTTGTTCTGTGACTGAACACTGTAGTAACAGAGAACTGCTACACTACAGACCCACACAGAGCAAGTTCCACAATGGGGTAGAATGGTATGGCCCTGCCAGAGCACAGTGGCTGAGAAGTACCGAGTGAGCCTGTGAAGGATTAGCCTTCTCTGCATATCACATCTGCATAACCTTGTTAAGATCATATGAATTATCTTCTATGTACAGGAGAGGTTTGACAGATGAGCATAAAATACCTAATCCTTTAACTTGTTCACCTCTTTGTAAACTTCCCCACCCTCCTTACCCTACTACTTTCTCTTCCTTTGGTATTGATATGATTTCCTCTATTATCTTTTATCAACTCTTTGGATACATTATTCAATTTATTTCTTAACATTGCTCTTATTTTCCAGGGATCTGTCTTTGAACATACGCTCTTTCATATTCTGTGATCATCACAATTGCTCCCTAGTTGGTAGACCATGTGGATCAGGCTAGACCAAGTGGATCAAGTAGTCTAAATGTAGGCCAAATGTGTACACTTAAATGTATTTCCTAATCTTTTAAATGAGTGGGCACAGACATCTCAAATTCAACATGTCCAAAAAATTCTCTTCCCCTGTATTACAACTCCCACCTAGCATTTTTGTTTGTTGAGAGATCACCAATTTATCAGTCTATTAAGAATTTCTTTCCTGGACTCTTCCTACCTCTGATCAATTACAAAGTCTCCTGGATTTGACCTTCACATCTCTTGCATCCATCCCTTTCTGCTCTACTAGGACCACTTCCCTAGTTTAGGAATTCATCGTCTCACCCGGACTAATATAAATTGGATTTCATGTTTTAGACTCTCCTCTCTCCATCTCTTTCACATGGTGGTTAACATTATCTTCCTA